>NW_023665591.1:1200000-1500000 GCF_014743375.2 Drosophila subpulchrella | reverse complement strand
GAAAGAACAAAATATATGAATGTCAAAAAACGATTTAAAACTAACTATAATTGTGAAAGTAATTGAAATCGCTCCGACGTAATACAGTAAAAAAAAAACACTGTGATTATCCCATTTTCTATCACCATAACGTATACCCACACCTAAATGACCAATTGTATCCTTTCTCCAAAAATGGTTGTGACTTTAACTTATAAATTTGTCACCGATAATTTAAATCCCATTAAGCAAACCACCCATTGCTAACCGTACCATAACCGCAGAGTCAAGTTGGTTTCCTACAATAAACACCGATGGTGGTGTAAAGGATTGCTAAAATGCCTCTACTCAGGCGCAAAGGTCATAAAAAAAGGTCATAAAATATATAATTAGGAAAGTATTTTTTATTTGCGAACAATTTATAACTGTTACCAACAACACTAATAGTTGTTACAAAGGATTTGTTTAAATGCCTCGACGCAGGCGCAAAGGTCAAGGTATTGGAAAAAATGCATGGAATATTATCCCTTCATAAAAGAGGTCATAAAATATATAATTAGGAAAGTATTTTTTTATTTGCGAACAATTTATAACTGTTACCAACAACACTAATAGTTGTTACAAAGGATTTGTTTAAATGCCTCGACGCAGGCGCAAAGGTCAAGGTATTGGAAAGAATTCATGGAATATTATCCCTTCATAAAAGAGGTCATAAAATATATAGTTAGGAAAGTATTTTTTATTTGCGAACAAATTATAACTGTTACCAACAACACAAATAGTTGTTACAAAGGATTGCTAAAATGCCTTGATGTAGGCGCAAAGGTCAAGGTAATGGAAAAATTCATGGAATATTATCCCTTGACAAAAACAAAAATTTCTTCTACTTGGATAATAAAAAACAAGAAAGGAAGTTAGCTTCGGCAAGCCGAAGCTTATATACCCTTGCAGCTATAATTATTAAATTTAAAAACACAAAAAATGATATTCCCAATAGTATAAGATAATATGTCAAAAAACACCGAAGCTATAATTTGTTTCATATTATTTTCCTACCAATTTTCCGATCGTTCCTATGGCAGCTATATGATATAGTCGTCCGATTTTGATAAAATTAAATTCGAAACTCAGAACTAATTAAAAAATGTTATTTCCAAGCGTAGGAGGTTATATGTTAAAAAACACCGAAGCTATAATTTGTTTCATATTATTTTCCTACCAATTTTGCGATCGTTCCTATGGCAGCTATATGACATAGTCGTCCGATTTTGATAAAATTTAATTCGAAATTCAGAACTAATTAAAAAATGTTATTTCCAAGCGTTGGAGGTTATATGTTGAAAAACACCGAAGCTAAAATTTTTTTCATATTATTTTTCCACAAATTTTCCGATCGTTCCTATGGCAGCTATATGATATAGTCGTCCGATTTCGATAAAATTTAATTCAAAATTCAAAATTATTTAAAAATTGTTATTTCCAAGCTTAGGAGTTTATATGCTAAAAAACACCAAAGATATAATTTTTTTTCATTTTTTTGTCCGATTATTCCTATGGGAGCTATAAGATATAGTTGTCTGATCCGGCTGGTTCCGACTTATATACTACCTGCAAAAGATATAAGACTTTTGGGAAAGTTTCAGCCCGATAGCTTTAAAACTGAGAGACTAGTTTGCGTAGAAACGGACGGACAGACGGACAGACGGACAGACGGACATGGCTAGATCGACTCGTCTAGTCATACTGATCAAGAATATATATACTTTATGGGGTCGGAAACGTCTCCTTCACTGCGTTGCAAACTTCTGACTGAAATCAATATACCCTCTGCAAGGGTATAAATATATATTAATTCAATGCTTTGATTTTTCAATCAAAATGCTTGATAAATCTAGTTGTTTGATATTCTCTAACTTACTAACTCTCTAACTATTCTCTAACTAACTAATTGAGTAATACGTTTTCATGTGTCTATTTAATTTACCAAAAACAGTATTACTCTTCTCTCATAAAATTGATCTTTTGGATCACTCTAATTCCCCACCGGTGAAATATATGTTCCTCATATTTAATAATGATGGTTTGTCAACCCCGACCAACCTCCGCAAAATAGATGGGTACTTGTAATTCATATTTAAGATATTTCCATCCTTCTCTAAATAACATCCTTTTTTCCATCATGTAAACAGGTTTAGAATTGTATTGCATGCTTCAACCCCTAGCCACATTCACCACTTTAACAGATTTGACTTTTCCAATGGCTGCCCCAGCTACCTAAACTGTACATTTCTTTTGATTTTCTGTTTTTCTTTCTAAGCAATGTACACAATTTTTAAACTGGTTCTGACCTCCCTCTTTTATGGCATCCTCTACTTTATTTTCGTTATATTTCTGATCTTTTCGTAACAGTAGGTTGTTAAACTTTTATCATTTTATGGTATTATTGAGCACTCGAAATCCCAGATATTAACTCATAACATGTAACTAGCAGAATATAGTCAAAGATATCAGACTGTAAAAAGACAAGATTTACCTACAATTCAATTTACCATCTACAATCCCTGGAGAAGAGTTTAGTATTTGCAGTTTAATTTTCTAATTTATTGATTTCACAGATTCCCGCTGGTGAATACCAATTTTTAACAACTGACTGCCAACTCCATACCATTCAGACACTGGTTTACAACCTCATAGAGTTGACTCTAAAGGTATCTGTAATGCACAATATATTTCCGTCTCTCTTCTTCTAATCAATATTAAAAAATTTCAAAAACTGGTTTTGGAGTTCATTCATTCATTAGAATTAAATTTTTAAAAATTATTAAGCCAACAGAGATAAAAATGTTTTTGTGATAATATCCCATAAATAATACATAATTCTTATTTGTATATTTTCAAAATTATTTATTTCAGAAAATTATTCATTAATCGCATTCAAATAATATTATATATCATGGACGTTGATGCACTACGAGCAGTACAAACAAGTGGCCCAACGACACCAAGCACGTGCTTGTTACGCGCGGGGCCCTTCTATAAATTTGGGCAAAAATGCGAGTTCGCGAGGAAGATACAAAAAACAAATAGAGACGGGACACAAATGAAAATAAAAGAAGCAACTAAGAATGAAGCAAATGAGTTAAAATATTAGTTTTTAATACCGGTATAGAAGATGATGTGCAAATTAAATGGTAAAGATTGTTATAATTATTACATAGAACGCGAAAGGGCTCGTGCAGACAAAAATTTGATGTACATCGTGGCAAATTTAGGGGATAATAATTTCGTGTTAGTCTAGCAGGGACATTGAAAGTTAGGCGGTTTACAAGTTCTACAGAATCAATATCACCTCTAATAAGATTTTGCATAAGAATAGTACCAAGCATTGTTCTACGATTTACAAGTGTAGGTAAATTAAGCAATAGTAATCTACTCTGATAGGAAGGTAGCCTTACGTTTTGATCCCAGTTCAAACTACGAAGGGCAAAAAGAAGAAATTTTTTTGTACCGACTCAATACGGTCAATGTGCACTTGATATTGTGGACTCCAAACCGAAGAACAATATTCCAAAATAGGGCGGACAAGGGAGGTAAATAATAATTTGGTTGTATAAGGGTCATCAAATTCTTTTGACCAACGCTTTATAAACCCAAGAACACTCATGGCCTTGTTGACAGTGGACAATATGTGGCAGTCAAATTTAAGTTTTGGGTCCAGAAGAACGCCTAAGTCATTAACGGAATATATACGGTCGAATGACGTATTTTGAAGAGAGTAACTAACAAAAGTAGGAGTACCCTATAAAAAGTCATAACGTTGCATTTAAGGCAGTTCAAATTTAAAAGGTTATACTCACACCATCCCTGAAAACAATCAATATCAGACTGTAAGTTGAAACCCGACGCTATATCGTTATATGATAAACAAAGCTTAACATCATCAGCATACATTAGTACACGAGAATGTTTTATGGTAGAGGGAAGATCGTTAATAAACAAAGTAAACAGCAAAGGACCCAAATGACTACCCTGAGGCACTCCAGATGTCACGTAGATCAATTTTGAAACAGCGTTCTTGAATATAACCCTCTGAGTCCTACCATTCAAATAACTTGAAATCCAAGTAAATAGCTTACATGGAAACCCAAGCTGATTTAATTTGACCTCAAAGGCCTTACTAAAATCTGTATATATAACGTCAGTCTGCATTTTTTTCTTAAATCCATTTATTACAATAGATGAAAATTCAAGAAGGTTGGTGGAGGTCGATCTTCGCTTAACAAAACCATGCTGACACGGTGATATTAGCGAGAAACATAAATGTTGCAAATGAGAAGTAATAATACGTTCAAATACTTTAGGAATTGCCGACAATTTGGAAATACCTCTATAATTCTGGGCATCCGCCTTCGCACCCTTTTTGTGAAGTGGAATGATAAAAGAGTCCTTCCAGATAGTAGGAAAAACTGATGATGAAATAGACAAATTAAAAAGTTTAAGAATCGGTTTACATATGGTTGACGCACAAAACTGTTTGTTTTAAGGTTTTTAAGTCTTTGAAGCGCATTGGTAAACCAAGGAGGCCTGTTTAGCTTTGAAGGAAGCCTATCAGGAACGCATTCATTAAAAAAAGTATTTAACACTATATAGAATAGTTCAGTGGCACTTTTAATATCCATACAATTGTACAAGTCTGTCCAATTATATAGAGAAATCATATCGTTAAGTTTTTTATAGTCACATTTTCGAAAACATCTCATTTTAGTTTGAGGAACTAAAGGAGAGAGGGTATCAACGCATGGGAGGCAGATTGTCAATTCCATTGTTGGATGATATCGGTCTTCAGGTACAACAAGAGCGTCAATTCTAGATACCGTGACTTCAGACGGGTCTGAAACAAACACAAGATCTAGTTGTCTATTTAATGAATTCCGTATAAAGCTTACTTGCTGTAACGATAATTCTAAAAGACCATCTACAAAATCATGGACGGATAAGGGTATAGCGACAAGTGAGTCAGTAGGAGAAGACCAAGAGATATCAGGGAGATTAAAGTCACCCAAAACAATCAAAAGGTCTCTGTTAGAAAGAAGGGATAGAACAGATTTTATGGCAGACAGATGGTGCTCATAAATTATTAAATCAGAGCCAGGTGGAATATAGGAACATGTTACAAAAATAGATATGGATTGCAAGGAAACTTTCACACTAACAAATTCAATTTCGTTATGGGTATCAAAGTAAATTTTTTCAGATGTGAGGCTAGTGGTAACTGCAATCAGCACACCGCCTCCCCTACGTGAGGAGCGATCGGTCCTATAGGCATTAAAGTTATTTGACAGAACTTCAGAGTCAGATATCTCTGGTTTCAGCCAAGTTTCCGTAAAAGCCAAAATATCTGCAGTAAATGCAGAGGAGTCAGCATAAAGCTTGGGTAACTTCATATTTAGTCCCCTAACATTTTGATAAGCCAAAAATAAACTTTTTAGTTTTTTGGCGCAGTGGAGGGTCTGTTATTTGTTCTCGGTTTATTGGGAACAAATTCTTTTATTACTATTCATAATATATCTTACAATTTTTTAGATTTATCAATAGAGTTTCCCAATTATTAATATTACATGATATTGCATCATATCTATTTTTAAGATTAAATATTAAGATAGGGTCGTCCTCGCGAGACATAGCGCTGACCAACTCACATTGGTCTGCCTCACCATTAAGTTTAAGACATTCTAAGTCTGATATTGAATCCCTTATACGAAAAATCATATCCTTAACTTCACGTAGCAGTCGTGACAGCGGATTATTTTTGATTTCCGCATCGTGAAGATCAATTTGGTGTTGTAATTTGGTTGTCTCCATCATCAGCTCGGTGATTCGATTTTCCACGTTTTCAATATCAAAGAGATGGGAATCGATATTGTTTTCGCTCTGCAAATCCACCAAGCGCCATTTCAGGATGTCCAACTCTTCTATAGTATCGTAATAGATACTACCGAATTCCCGTCGCAACTCCTTGGAAACCTTTAAAATTTCCTTAAAGATTCTTATTTCAATCAACAAATCTTCATTTATTTTAAAGTCAGAGTGGTTGATTTGGCTGTTGATTTCAGTCATCTTTTGTCTTTCGATTTAAATTTTGTATTGTTTTAGGTTTTGTAAACTCATCAACCAGGAAAAGTCAGAACGTAGAACCACATTTCTCCTTAACACATACATTTTTTTTAAAACTTAAAAGGTAACCGTTTTCTCTTTCTATAAGCGCGTGAGAAAAAATGTTCAAATATGATTAAATAAAAACGTATTTGACTAAATAAACGATCTCATTTGTTTTTATGTATATTCTGTTAGGAACCACAACCACCACCACCATTTTGACCACAAGACCGTAGACAGGTTACACTAATAGATTTCATCTAAAACCCTAATTGAAACAAAAAAACGCCCACGCATGACAAAACAACGTTTTTGTATATATTCTGTTAGGAACCCCCACCACCACCAACACCCCTCTTACACTCCTACGCTCACTTTCCCATCTAATGCTCGCTAAAGAGGGGGAGGTTATCGAACTCACGCTTGTTTCACACCACAAAAGTATGCGGTCTAATATCCCTCAAACCAACACCTTTTGACCACAAGACCGTAGACAGGTGTCACCTACAACCCTAATTGAATCAACAAAACGCCCACGCATAACAAAACAACTTCCCTTCCACCTCCTCCTCCGCCTAAATATAGTTTTACAAATTCATACGCATGACAAAACACCCCTTGTAAAACGAATAGTTTTCTAAAACTGAACTACTTTCCACATTTCTCCTTAACACATACATTTTTTCAAAACTTGGAAGGTAACCGTTTTCTCTCTCATGTAAGCGCGTGAGAAAAAATTTTCAAATATTATTAAAGAAAAACGTATTTGACTAAATAAACGATCTCATTTGATTTTGTTCTGTTAGGAACCACCACCACAATCACCATTTTGACCACAAGACCGTAGACAGGTTACACTAACAGATGTCAACTAGAACTCTAATTTAATCTACCCTATTAAAACTATCCCTTATTGAATCAAAAAACGCCCACGCATAACAAAACAACGTTTTTGTTAGGAACCACCACCACCAACACCCCTCCTACACTCCTACGCTCACTTTCCCATCTAATGCTCGCTAAAGAGGGGTAGGTTACCGAACTCACGCTTGTTTCACACCGCAAAAGTATGCGGTCTAATATCCCTCAAACCAACACCACAAAAGTATGCGGTCTAACCAACACCTTTTGACCACAAGACCGTAGACAGGTGTCACCTACAACCCTAATTGAATCAACAAAACGCCCACGCATAACGCGTTCTAACGCAAGTTAGAAGCAACATAGTGACCTGTGTGCAACCATTGCACTCCTACACACTCTATTCGGGTAAAGATCACTCTAAACAACCACAAAATCCTACGCATGACAAAACACCCTATCACACACGCACCTTTAGGGTGAGGAAAACAACAAGACAAAATAAGACATATCATAACACCCCTCTCTCACACTCCTACACACCCCTTTCTAACCTCATTAAGTGACTAATTAGGGTCGCCACCACCACCCCTTTTTCTAATCATGCTAATTAGGTCATTAAAACACCTGCGTGCAACCATGCGTGACTAATTAGGTCACCCCCACCCCCTTTTGTGACATGATTTATTACTTAATTATGCTAATTAGGTCACCCCCACCCCCTTTTTTGACATGATTTATTACTTAATCATGCTAATTAGGTCATTAAAACACCTGTGTGCAACCATGCGTGACTAATTAGGGTCACCCCCACCCCCTTTTTTGACATGATTTATTACCTAGTGAGCCAGCTCCCGTATTAACTATCTACTATTGACCTTTTGCTCGGCGCTGGGTTGTTTTTCGGAATAATTTCTATGGGACAAATTCATTTGGATAGGGCTTTGCCTCTTACTCTTCAGAACACCAAGCTTGGTTGGATAGTCTCTGGAGTGTTATCATCGAACATGCCTACTCATAAATCGGTTTAACAAGCCAGCATCAAGGACCCAGCTGATCATTCCGAAGACACACTTGCCGCCATAGTAAAGCGATTTTGGGAAATTGAGGACTTGACTTCGTCTAAGCCATCTTTTTTGCCGGAAGACTTGCGATGTGAGCAACTTTTCACTGAAAATTGCACTAGACTTGGAAACGGCCAATACTCTGTTCGTCTCTTGTCCACTTCCGGATTCGAATCTAGGTGATTCTTATTGCCTGGCTCGTCGTCGTTTCAAGAGTTTGGGAGCTAAAATAGATAGAAGCCCAGTCCTGAAAGCTCATTATTCAGCATTTTTGAGGGAGTATATCGATCTAGGTCACATGTCTCTTGTAAGAAAGGAACCGTCAGAAACACAATTCTCTTTGCCCCACCATCGCGTACATAGGCAGGAGAGCACGAGTATGAAGCTTCGTGTCGTTTTTGATGGAGCTGCTAAAACAACTTCTGGTAGCTCTCTGAACGACTTACTTCTGGCAGGACCAACAATTCAACAAAAAATCTTCAATATACTGCTTCGCTTTCGCTTTTTAAAGTTGCCCTTTGTGGAGATATCTGCAAGATGTAACGTTGCGTGCGTGTTTCGTACCCTGATGATTTTTTGCAGTGCATCGTTTGGAGAGAGAGCTCTACGGAAGAGTTGAGTGTTTTTAAATTGAACACGGTGACTTATGGAACCAAGCCAGCTGCCTTCTTGGCTATAAGGGCCATGCATCAACTCTCTTACGGTGAGGAGGAACCATTTCCTATTGGAGCAAAAATTGTTCGTAGAGATTTCTATGTGGATGATTTAATATCTGGTTGAGACTCAGTTGAGGAGGTGAGAGAAATTCGTCGTCAGGTGAAGGAACTACTGTCGCGAGGCCACTTTTCAATCCGCAAATGGTGTTCGAATGAGTCAGCAGCCCTGGAAGGAGAGTCTGAATGCGACAAGGAACAGTTAATCAAATTTCACGATGGATCGGATGTCGCCAAGGCATTGGGACTAGTCTGGAATCCATCCTCTGATCAACTCCTATTTAATTTTTCTCAACTGCCAACCAAGTACCGACCAACTAAGCGGGTTCCATTCTTAACGATTTCCAAATTCTATGATCCACTCGGTTTAATAACTTCAATTATCACAAAATCTATGATTTTTCTGCAATCTCTATGGAGTGCGAACGTGGGTTGGGATGACGCACTGCCAGAGCCCATTCTTTCGTCATGGGGGGATGACCTCACAGTTATCGGTCGTACAGAACTTAAAATTTCCACGATTCGTACTGCAACCAATGGCTTCCGTTGAGTTGCATGAATTCTGCGATGCTAGCATGTCAGCTTATGGAGCGTGTCTATACTTGCGATCGGAGACCCATGGAGAATCGAAAGTCCATCTGCTCTGTGCCAAGTCAAGGGTAGCTCCATTAAAGGTCTTAACAATTCCAAGACTAGAACTTTCCGCAGCGCTTTTATTGGCTGATCTAAGGAAGCCATAGATTTCAATTGCACCTTTCATCGCTGGTCGGACTCGTCTATTGTGTTGGCGTGGATTCGGCAACCTTCGAGGGACTTTAACGTTTTCGTATCAAACAGAATCGCGAAAATTCAGACTATGACGAAAGACATGACTTGGCATCACGTTCCTACAAACTTGAACCCGGCAGACGTCGTATCGCGAGGATGTACCCCAAGAGAATTGTTGGAACATTTCCTTTGGGCTAACGGGCCTCCATTCCTTCTGCAAGGCTCGTCGATTTGGCCATCCCTGCTTGACTCAGTAAAGGATCTTCCAGAGCGCCGTTCTGTGGCTCTAATTGGGGCCGTTTGCATAAACAGTTCATCAAACTGCAAATTTCTCAACTTTTTCGATAAGTTGCAGCGCGTACTTGCATACATTTATCGGTTCATTTCAAATTGCAGAGCCAAATCTGCGCCGTTAAAAGGTCGTCTTTCATTGGAGGAGATCAACTCTGGAACTGTACTTCTGTTGAGGAGCATCTAACTGGTTAACTTGGCGAAGCAGTATGGATCTCTTAGCCAGGGCAAGCCGTATCCACAGAAAAGCAAGCTGGTTTTGCTTAGGCATATACTCGACTCCGATGGGTTACTTCGCGTGGGTGGAAGGCTTCAGAACGCAACCTTGGACTATGGTACAAGGCATCCGATACTGTTGCCCAAGGATCATCCAGTCACCAAGGCGATCATCATTTATTATCATGAGAACTATTTGCATGGAGGATCGCAGGCGCTGCTTGCCGCATTACGGCAAAGGTACTGGCCGATTGGAGGCCGCAAGTTCGTCGCCAGCGTTATCAACAAATGCGTCCGATGTTTCCAAATGAAGCCGGTTACTTGGGAGCACGTCATGCGTAGCCTGCCAGCAAATAGAGTGCAGCCCAATCCAGCTTTTCATACCACAGGAGTGGACTATTGTGGGCCATTCTATAAGGCAGAGGCCAGAAATAAAGCACCCCACAGGTGCTATATCGCCGTCTTTGTCGGATTCTTTCATCGCAGCGCTGAGGAGATTCATCAGCCTTAGAGGCAGTCCGCGTACCATTTGGAGCGACAATGCTACAAACTTTGTCGGTGCAAAGAGCGAGCTTGCCGAGCTGAAAGAGCTCTTTTTGAGCGAGCAGCACACAGCATCAATATCTTCCGTCTGCTTAGCTGATGGGATCGATTGGAAGTTCATCCCTCCGCGTGCCCCGC
The DNA here is from genome assembly GCF_014743375.2 of Drosophila subpulchrella. NCBI lineage: Eukaryota > Metazoa > Arthropoda > Insecta > Diptera > Drosophilidae > Drosophila > Drosophila subpulchrella. The sequence continues at coordinate 1,489,271 of NW_023665591.1, read as the reverse complement.
ACTTCGGTGGTTTATGGGAGGCTGCTGTGAAGTCAGCTAAATTTCAATTCTACAGAGTCGTCGGTGCACCATCTTAGCCATCGATGAATTAAGAACTCTTGTATATGAGTTGAGATATGCCATCCTTAACTCCCGTCCACTCTGTCCAATTTCAGGAAATGCTGAAAGCCTTGAGGTGCTAACACCAGCGCATTTCCTGAAGGGTTACAGCTACACTAAGTTTCCTGAGCCTGACATTACTCATCTTCGCGAAAGCCGCCTCAGCAGATGGCAGCGGGTGACCCGGATGCAGCAACATTTCTTGAAAAGGTTGAGCAGCGAGTATTTGTCTCTACTTCAAGAGAGGAGCAAGTGGCGCGTCGAAACGTCTAACATCAAGGTTGGAAGCATAGCTTTGCTGAAGGAGGACAACGTTCCACCCTTGAGATGGCAGCTTGGGTGCATCCAGGAAGTCATACCCGTCGGGGACGGAGTCATCAGAGTAGCTATGGTCCGTACAGCTACGGGTCTGATCAAGAGAGCCGTCGCCAAACTAGTCGTTCTGCCCATCGATTCCGAGATAGTTGGAACCTTACCTCTTCCAACGGGGGGAGTATGTTCGGAGCAGATCGGCTGCGCCTAGTCATGCCTGCACAGGTGTACGACGGCACCTGCAGCGCTCTTTGCTTATCTTTTGTCGCCTTCTTTCTTATACCACTAAAGCTGTCGCTTATCTATTCAGCAACTACTTTGTAAGCCTCCATATATCTATATGAAGATCTTGGAGCCAAGCTTTTTCACAGTCCGTCTACCGCTCCGAATACACGCTATACATTAAATATAACCTATTCGTGCGTCATTAATTATAAATATTAGGGTGGCATATTTGTTGTCTTCCCCGATCTATCATTCCCCAGCCTTTAAGACCGAAAACTTGGGAGCCATCTTCAATATTTACGCGGTCAAAGCAGAGGATTAGTTTTGCTGAAAAAAGGCTACTGTCTCCGCGAAAAGTTATGCTAAAGTTACGCTAAGTTATGCTAAACAGTCACGTATTGGTAGAGCTTGCATGGAAACACAGCCCTCAAAAGTAACACACGCGAGGTGCGCGTGTTGGGTCACCTAGTCCTGAGGATCTCCTGGGAAAAGAAGGGACAGACCAAAAGGTACGTAACTGCACTGTAAACTATACCATTTAACTAATGCTCGCGACCTTTCTGATTCTAGGCAAACAACGAGGACAAATAAGGCTCTCGGGTCTAAATCTAGATAAATTCACAATTAAACAGGGAAGTAAATATCAATATCAATAATCAAGGTACACGTGTATTAAATTGTTTTAAATTTCAGCCACTACTGGGGCGGGCCTGGAGGGCGATTATAGTCCGGGCTGAAGACTTTTCGTTGGATGCCAGCGGCAATACGGGTCTCCACAAAGGAAAACTGGCGCACTATGGTGAGTTGTGCAAAGGCAGTCCGAGGTTCGGCTGCCAGACCAAATGGCGGTACTTCTCAACGCCGCGATGCTGGAAGTTCCCAAATAAGGTGGACGTGGTGTTCCGAAATGGACTCACCGGGAAATGCTGGTCGGCGTCGACTGTAATAGGCGATTATGGCTGGTCCTCTGTGCGGTTCGAACGGACACCGGTTGCTGGCAGCCCAAATCGTGGCTGGTATGTATGGCGTAATCGCGTAGAAATCCGTGGAACTCCCAAGTAAATATCCCGGGGCCCTTTGTGTTGGGACGCCGGTTGCCCTATAGATCAGTATTAAAAATAACAAACTAACATGTTAGCTTTCCTATCACGCACTTTTATTTAGTTTTAAGTATTAATATCTGCTTATCATCATCGTTCCTCCCCCGCCCTATTACATGGCCTGACCCAAAATCAAATTTAAATAAACATAAATAAATTGCTTAACAAATGTTTGTTTTTATGTAAATAAGTAGTTTAAAGTTTCCTTCTCGTCCCACGGATGCTTTGCCATCTTTCCCGCGCCATCTGTAGTCCAGCTCCGAATCCCAATAGCCATATTGGACCTTGAGGAATTGGGAGACGGATTGGGTACGGGGGTTTTCCGTTGATGCTGCAGGAAGACGCCCAGCATCCTGGATATGGCTGGTGGGAGCTCCTCTAACTGTCCCTTAGCGGGCGTCCTTTTTCCTCCATCCTGTAGAAGCCAGCGCGTTCTCCATCTCCGCTTTAGCAGCCAAGTAGCTAGCTGGTGGTGGTGGAGTCCTGTGCTAAAAAGTTACCTCTATTAGTACAACGAAACGAAACTCTGCTAGCCAGAACTTACTTTCTTTACGAGGACACGCCCGGCAGGATGTCCATGTAGGGAGCCAAATCCCAATCGGCATGTTCCTTCCATTGGGACTCTGGCCCAGTTGTGGTATTGCTTCCCGTCGGCGAAGTCCCATAACAGCAACAACTTGGATTTGTCGTGATGCCAACTTGCAGGCGTCTTTGGGGCTTGCATTTTTAAATGTTTGTTTCCGTCCCTATCTTGCACGAAAATCGCCAAAGATTAAATTTCTTATTCTTTGGGCCGCGACTTACGGCATTCATCAGAATTCACTCGCTAAATCTGGTATTTCTTTAGCTCATCTGAGTACCGCTCTTGAAAACAGACCCGCCGCATATTTGCCTCTCGCTCACTCCTGTTGTTAGCTCGCGGTTTTCGTCGATGTGAGTACTAGGCTTTAACGAGCACTATTAACCAGGGATGCCCGAAAATGTTGACAAAGGCGGAAAAATTGAATGCGAAGCAAGTAACTTATTGCATTTAATTTACTTACCAATTTTTATTGAATTATTCTCTTCACAACGAATAGAAAAATGACTTGGTCAGAGGATGCCAGCCAATTCCTGGTGAATTTTGGAGAACATGGATGGGTCTGTTTTGGCGTTTCGGTGGAAGAAATCCAATACCAAGAAAACGCAGATCAGATGGTGGGATAGGGTCCGAGTGCGTTGAAAGTTAAAACAAAACGGTGAAAATGAGGGAAATGGTGTATGCACACATCGAGAAAACATTTGAACCTGTTGTATAACATAAAGGAACGTCTTCGTATACTTGGACGACCTGCTAATCCTCAATCCAGATTTTCAGACGCACTTGAAATACTTGCGTCGAGTAGCCCACAGTCTGAAATCAGCTGGATTGACCATACGGTTAAAGAAGTCGAAGTTTTGCTTAAAATCTTTGACTTACCTAGGGTTTGTAGTCGGAGGTGGACTGCTGCGGATGGATCCTGGACGTGTTTCGGCAATTTTGAAGATGCCTTACCCGAAATCAATGAAGGAAGTACGAGCCTTCCTTGGCACAGCGGGATGGTATCGACGGTTCGTCAAGAACTTCGCTACGCTAGCCGCACCACTCTCAGAGTCTTTGAAGAAGGCTGGAAACACGAAGTTTTCCTTAAGTCCCAGCGCCACACAGGCAGTGGATGATTGAGGCTGGCCTTGACAAGCGCGCCGGTCCTGGCTCATGCGGATTTCAAGAAACATTTCTACATCCAGTGCGACGCATTCCATGTTGCTGTAGGGGCGGTATTAGTTCAGCGGAATTAGGAATTTGGACAGCCTATCGCGTTCTTCTCGGCGAAGATGAACAAACACCAGGTGAATTATTTGGTCACGGAAAAACAGTGTCTGGCGGCCATCCTAGCCATACGGAAGTTCAGACTATATGTGGAAGGGATGTCGTTCACATGTATTACTGATCACGCCAGCCTAAAGTGGTTGATGACGATGAATTATCTGTCCGGACGACTCGCAATGTGGTCTCTCCAGCTGCAGGGCTACGATTTCAGCATTGAACATCGCAAAGGCGGCGAGAACGTAGTCGCCGATACTCTATCCCGCATCATCAGGGAGGTCCGGATAGATCCGACAGAATTACTAGGGTTACACTGAATTAGTGCAAGACGTGGAGTCCAACAGGGAGCATTTACCGGACCTCAAGGTGGACGGCGGACTAATCTTCAAGCGCATGAGTAATCCGAAAATGGACGAGGAATTGGAAGGATCCGAATGGAAGCTGTGGACCCGCTAAGCCTGACGCACAGCTTGATAGAGCGTGCTCATTCGGACCCCAAGGCTAGCCATGGCGGGATGACGAATACCTTGGAGACCCTGCGAGGCCAGTTGTATTGGCCAGGGATGACTATCCAGGTGCGGGAATACGTCCGGGGTTGCAAGGTGTGCAAGGAGTCCAAGGCGCCAAACTTCAGAATGCAGGTCGGAATCGGAAGAATGGTAGAGACGGAGAGGCCATTATTTGCTCTGGGAGCAGGAGTAAATATGCAACTTCGCGAACATTTACATTGCTTAGCCGTCATCTATGTAAATTGTGCGTTTATTCCAAGAGCTTTTCTGTTCAACAATGTTACCAACTCCCTTTCTCCAGATCTTCTCCCTATTACATTGGTATCTAGAGTTAGTATTTTATGGTAATCTAGTATTATTTTTTATCTAATATTTTGTTGTATGATCGTTGCTTGCCGACCTGTAGGGGGTAATTTATTAGCGATTATCAGCTGTGCTACGCCCCTGCTCGCAGCTTTCGATAGTCGGCATCGCAACGACCATAGAAAACAAAAGAAACAGTGAGATGACACAACATCGCCCGCGTTGAAGGGCTGCAGGCTTTCAATTAATGGGAAGAGGTGCCAGATGATGTACTGATCGTTTGTATACGCCTTGCTTGGTTTTTACTAGAGCAACGCGCACCTTGCCATCCGATCCGTGCGTTACTTCGGTGACTCTGCCGAGCAGCCACTTCTGTGGCGGTAAATTGTCCTCTTTGATGATGACGATGGTTCCTGGTAGAAGGTTGGCCGATTCCTTTGCTGGAATTAATTGCCTCTCCGTCGTTGGGGTTGCTGCTGTCAGCTACTAGCGGACGCGAGTTAAGCACTGCTTCCACTTCAACCAGGATCGTCTGGATTTCGTCCTCCTTCAGCAAGGCGTTTCCGACGGCCCTCAAAAAGAGGTGTTTGGCAGACTTGACGGTGGCCTCCCATAGGCCCCCAAAATGAGGCGACCGGGGCGGAATGAAGACGAACTCAACCTGGTGACGGACGCCGTACGTTCCCAGTTTGCTGCGGACATCGGAGGCCATCTCCTGAATCAGGAACCAACAAAATTGGTTGCATTGTCGCAATACTGTCGTTCGAGCGGGCCGTGCCGCCCAACAAATCTGCTGAGACAGAGGATAAATGACTTAGAAGTAAGATCCTTCAATAGTTCTAGGTGAACCGCTTTCGTTGAAAAACATATGAATACTCCTAGCACTCCTAGCGACACTCGGATTGGACCGAAGAGATCGACTCCGCTTATTCTAAGGGGTCGACTGATTCTGACACGGTCAAAAGGCAGGTTTCCCATTATTTGCGACATTAACCGTGGCTTATACCGGAAACAGTGCGTGCATCGGGGCACAACAGCACTGCACTCGCGTCGTGCATTGATTACCCAAATTGTCTGCCGAAGCAGGCATTAATATTGGGAATTGGGCACTGTGTTCTAGATCCGCGTGCGCTAGTCGACCGCCCACTCGCACCAATGTTAAAGTACGGGTTCCCAAAGTTTCCTTGCTGATAAATGGGCTAAGCTTTTGGTAAGAACTATGTAATGTCAAATTTTTCATTAATTTATTGAATTCGTCTGCAAACGATTCACGCTGAACAGCCTGTGCGATATAAGAGAACGAACAAGAAAGGAAGTTAGCTTCGGCAAGCCGAAGCTTATATACCCTTGCAGCTATAATTATTAAATTTAAAAACACAAAAAATGATATTCCCAATAGTATAAGATAATATGTCAAAAAACACCGAAGCTATAATTTGTTTCATATTATTTTCCTACCAATTTTCCGATCGTTCCTATGGCAGCTATATGATATAGTCGTCCGATTTTGATAAAATTAAATTCGAAACTCAGAACTAATTAAAAAATGTTATTTCCAAGCGTAGGAGGTTATATGTTAAAAAACACCGAAGCTATAATTTGTTTCATATTATTTTCCTACCAATTTTGCGATCGTTCCTATGGCAGCTATATGACATAGTCGTCCGATTTTGATAAAATTTAATTCGAAATTCAGAACTAATTAAAAAATGTTATTTCCAAGCGTTGGAGCTTATATGTTGAAAAACACCGAAGCTAAAATTTTTTTCATATTATTTTTCCACAAATTTTCCGATCGTTCCTATGGCAGCTATATGATATAGTCGTCCGATTTCGATAAAATTTAATACAAAATTCAAATTTATTTAAAAATTGTTATTTCCAAGCTTAGGAGTTTATATGCTAAAAAACACCAAAGATATAATTTTTTTTCATTTTTTTGTCCGATTATTCCTATGGGAGCTATAAGATATAGTTGTCCGATCCGGCTGGTTCCGACTTATATACTACCTGCAAAAGATATAAGACTTTTGGGAAAGTTTCAGCCCGATAGCTTTAAAACTGAGAGACTAGTTTGCGTAGAAACGGACGGACAGACGGACAGACGGACAGACGGACAGACGGACAGACGGACAGACGGACAGACGGACATGGCTAGATCGACTCGTCTAGTCATGCTGATCAAGAATATATATACTTTATGGGGTTGGAAACGTCTCCTTCACTGCGTTGCAAACTTCTGACTGAAATCAATATACCCTCTGCAAGGGTATAAAAACTAAGCTCGGTAGCTGATAGGACGTTCCACAATTTCCAGGCCCTGCCGTAAACAAAACGAAAGATAAATGTTGTAATTCTCACAACCTTTACATAGGAACTACTTGTATCAGCGGATGATTTGAGACAACAGCAATCCTATGGGCGATTACTGGCGGTTTCATTTCGAGTTGGCTTTCGAGGGGCGTGTTGGCCAAAAACGAAGGGCCTTCAAACCATAGCGTCGTATCGAGATCTTTGACCGTAGTCCCTCGAGAGGGTAGGTCCGCTGGATTTAAGTTAGTCGGGACGTGTCGCCAGACTGCAGTTGGAGCCAGTTCGTGAATAGCCGAAACCCTATTTGCGACGAATGTTTTAAGTTTTGACAGATGAGTGCGCAACCAAAAGAGAACAACTTTAGAATCCGACCACATAGTAACCTGCTCGACGCGGTAAAGATTAAGCGTCTGCACATCACTCCACAACTTCGCTAAGAGGTGAGCCACACAGAGTTCTAGTCTTGGAATACTAAGTTTATTGATCGGTGCTACCCTGGTTTTGGCTGTTAGCAACCTAACTTTTATCCCCTCTGAGGTCACTGACCTTACGTACAGACAACAACCGTAAGCATGTTCTGACGCGTCCGCAAACCCTTGGAATTGATAAGTGCCGCCTAACTGAGTTCCGACATGCCGAGGGATAATCAACGTTTCTAAATCTGTAAAGCATGATGACACCGTCTTCTAACGATGCAGTACGTCGGCGGGTATTTCGTCGTCCCATCCAATTTGTAGCGACCAGAGTTTTTGAATTAATATCTTTGCAAGGGTAACGATAGGGCAAATGAGTCCTAACGGATCGAACAGCCGCGCTGCAAGTGAAAGCATGGATCGCTTTATGGGTGGGCCTTCAAGCTGTAGATTCTGGGCGTTGAATTTGAACGTATCCTGTTTTGGACTCCAAGTGAGACCCAAAGTTTTCGTATCGGCGTCTTCTCCAGGACTTCTGACTCGGCAACCTGTCGTTCGTTGGGGGTACAATTCGACGCCCACTTAGCCAAGACGAACCCTGCGGAATCTAAAAATTTCCCCTCGCAATTTCCTTAACTCCCGGATGGAATCGGCCCCTGTTAACAAGTCATTAACGTAAAAATCATTTGCTAGAGCCTGTGAAGCTAAGGGAAGAGAATGGAAGTAGATCACGCTAAGCTGCTTCAAACACCGTATTGCAAGGAAAGGAGCACTTGCCATACCATACGTAACGGTGTTAAGCCAATAAATTTGTAGAGGGTCTTGCGGGGTCTCACGCCATATAATTAACTGGAACTTTCTATGGGCCTCAGCTAATACCACTTGTCTGTACATTTTAGTAATGTCTGCCGACATAGCAAATTTATGGAACCGGAATTTAAGCAGCGTGGCATACAGGCAAGGCTGAATTGTTGGCCCTACCACGAGAATTTCTTTCAATGAAATTTGGGAAGTGGTTTTGCACGACGCGTCGAATACGACTCTTAATTTAGTCGAAGAGCTTTCAGGTCGGAGAACGCACTATTACGGTACAAAACAATGAGGCTCGTTGGATATCCTATTATATGTAGCCTCCATGTGACCGAGAGCTAAATATTCCTTCATAAACTGGATATACAACGAATGATTTGTTGGGTTCCCTTTCATACGCCGTTCTAAGGATAGAAACCGTCGTCGTGCAGTTTCATACGAGGAACCGAGACACAAGTTCATGTCACCGGACTATCTTACTTCAGAAGAAGTAGACGAGTGTGTCAAAGGACTCGAAGCAATCGGATTTCTCCAGTGTCTAGGTGCAATTGGTAAGACATAAATTCATTAAATCAGTTCATGGTCTTAGAAATGTATAATGTGTAGATGGTTGTCACATTGAAATAAAACCGTCAGCAGCAAAAGCAGTCGATCACCACAACTACAAAGGCTGGTACTCAATAGTACTATGCGCTCTCGTGGATTACAGGTAAACTGCCTTCTTCTAAGAGCTCAACAATGTTTTAAACGCATTGTATTTTAAATTTACTACAGATACAGATTTACCTATGTAAACATCGGCTCTGCTGGGCGCTGCAACGACTCCACTATATTTCAAAAGTCGAGCCTGCAAAGGAAAATGGTGTCTTCTCCGTTTCTTCGCGAAAAAACAAGGGAAATTTGTGGCGTTCAAGTTCCGGTGCTGCTTATTGGGGACTCTGCCTTCAGATTTTCCCAAACGCTTATGAAGCCGTACCCATTTTCCACAACTGCATCCGAAGGACAGCGAAATTTTAACTACAATCTGTCTAAAGCTAGGCGAGTGATAGAAAATGCATTTGGCCATTTAAAGACAAAATTTCGGTTTATTGGGAAAGGTCCTGACAGCTACTACAAGAATAATAATGCAGTCATTCTAGCCTTTTGCACAACATTTTAAATGAGCACAACAGCGCTATAAATGAAACTTGACAACAGGCTGCAAGTGACCTACGCGAACAACCAAATCGGACTAATGTGTCTGCAGATTTTAGCCAACCTGCAGAAAAAATAATAGCAGCTATTTCCCAATATTGTCTAAATGGTAACAAATAAAGTTCATTTAATATAAATCTGTTTTTTATTTAATTATAATATCACATTTCATTTTGGTCAACTTATTATAAATTACAAATTTATAAGGAATTCGTTGATTTACTTAACAGCTCCAACAAATCCGATTGGAATTTTGCTTGGCTGTTTGCCATTCTCGACAATATTTCTGTCAGCATTCTCTGCTCCTTAAGTCTTTCTCGAGCTATCTCCTCAAGCTCCGACTTGTGGTCCACCTTTGCGCGCTTAGCAGGGGGCGCAGTGCTGCCTGAGCGTTGACTGCCGCTGCAGGTAGAGGCTTCCCTGTCATCTGGGTCTACATCCAAGATGTCACATCAAACCCAGCTTCCATTAAGGTCTGGGCCATCTCCATGTATAAATGGACATTTTTTCGAGCTCCCGGCGACTCCTCGATGTTCTCCTGCCAAATATTGACGATATCTGCATAGTCCACCTCAGTTGCCACCGGCAGTTCGCGTATTTTTGACTGTAAAATTAAAAGCAATGAATTATTACAAATATAAAGAGCATTTATGTTCATACCTATTGCTTTGTCGCCTTCCATTTTCAAAAGTTTCCCGTCATCATTGTTTACGTTTTCGTAGTGAATGTTCCACTTTCCACTTTCAAGAAGAAGAGTTTAGGGTTTCCACCCAAAATTATCGCCTGACTATCGCATAAAGTAGTCCGTCAAATTTGGATGGGGAACTAACTGGGAAATTTACGGAACGGTAAAGCCTTATGGACCATCCGTTCAACGGATGGTAGATGGTGGATGGATCTCTGTGGGAAGACCCTATAAGCTGTTAAATAATCCTATAACATTTTTGAACTCGGCATAGTTGCCGTCGAATTTCGGGAGTTTCATTTGTGGTAGTATTCTGCTGTGACTTGCTGAAGAATTTAAAGTACTATTATTTGCGAAGGTAGAATGATTTCTTTCTCCTTCGGAACGATTACAATATGACATTAATAATGCCGTCGCGGAAACACATAATTCTTCTAACTCCTCTCTATACGCTAATTCATTATTAATTGCCTCTAATTGTTGTTGCAACTCGAACGCCTTTTCGACGTATCCATTTAAAATACCTAAACGACATTCCATTTCGCACGCATTAGGGGGAGTTACTTGTCCACGATCTGTGGCCTCAATTCTCATTATATGATTCTTATTCCGCTCAAGCTGTTCCAGCAATTCGTTTGTGTCGTCCTCCGCTGAGGGAGTTCTGCCAATACGTTTCCGACTTCCACCCATTGTGACTAGCTACTTCCCTTTTTTAGATTTTTTCTAACCAGGAAATGCCAATGCAATGCTGCTGGTAGCGATAGAATGTCTGCACTGTCCCAAAGTACTGAAAATATGTGCTAGGCTATGCGCGATTGGAGCAAGGAAGGCGAAAGGACCGACACAACCAAAGAGAGCGCGAAGAACGGGGCAAGGCAGATTAAGCAAGACCGAATGTGTGTGTGTGTATGTGTAAGGTATGGGCCTTTGTGTGGTTGATGACTGAAAGCCAAGTGAATTATGATATGTGTTTGTGCAAGTGATGGAAATAAAGTTTGCATATATTTACGTAGGCCACTTTACCATATAAAATGCGGATCGCTGTACAGGCGCTCCCGCGATGAGATGACGATTAAGATGTACTTCTCGGTGTTCCCGACGAGGTTAGGTTGAAGCCCGCCGATGCTCTCCTGTGACGAAATGGAGGTTAGGGACGCAGCCGATGTGCGCTCCCTCTACGATGATGTATGTGGGGCTAACCACTCTCCGGGTGCTCCAGCGACGAAAGACGATGTTCTATTGCACCTCTCTATGGGTGCCGACGAGATTGTGGCGAGGAGATGGACGCAGCCGATGTGCGCTCCCTCTACGCCGAGACGTAAGTGGGTACTGCGCTCCGGCTGTGCGGGCGCTCCAACGACGAAAGATGAAATTAAAGTTGCACGGGCGCGTAAATGCGTCTCCAAATCTTGGACCATGCACCCAATGTGCGATGCCGATGCACTTGTTGCGCAACGCGAATTGGCCGCGTGCACTTGTTATATAACTCTTGGTGACTTGCCAACTTATAACAATATGCAAATCCGAAGTTTAGATTACGGCCAATGGGGAACGCCAATGTTTGCTCAGGGAGCAGGAGTAAATATGCAATTTCGCGAACCCACTGGTTTTATTTAAAACATTGCTTAGCCGTCATCTATGTAAGTTGTGCGTTTATTCCAAGAGCTTTTCTATTCAACTATGTTACCAATTCCCTTTCTCCAGATCTTCTCCCTATTACATTGGTATCTAGAGTTAGTATTTTATGGTAATCTAGTATTATTTTTAATCTAGTATTTTGTTGTATGATCGTTGCTTCCCGACCTGTAGGGGGTAAGTTATTAGCGACTATCAGCTGTGCTACGCCCCTTCTCGCAGCTTTCAATAGTCGGCATCGCAACGACCATAGAAATCAAAAGAAACAGTGAGATGACCACACAGCCATTCCAGAAACTCTACATTGATATTCGGGGCAAGTATCCGAGGTCCAAGAGCGGAAACGCCTGGATATTCATCGTGGTGGACCACTTCTCCAAGTACACCTTCTTAAAGGCGATGAAGGAGGCGACGGGGTCGAACGTAGTGAATTACGAGGTATTTAACAAGTGCTTAACGGGGTGCCTGAGACGATACATTCGGACAACGGCAAACAGTTCGTATCCAAGGCGTTTGAAGAGATGATTGACGGCTTTGGTATACAGCACATGACAACTCCAGTATATTCACCACAGAGAGCAATGCCGTGGAGAGGATAAATAGGAATGTCTTGGCCGCAATTCGCAGCTTCTTGGACGAAGATCACCGGGAATGGGATGCACATCTGCCAGAGGCAGACTCCTCCTGTTTAAATTTCTCCAATTGATTTGTTTTCCGTTTGGCAACAAACCCAGCTGCTTGACAGTAAGACCATGCATTGCGGGTGAACTTTGAAAACTTCGGTCACACTACAAATAATAAGATTTTTCGACTAGTGAAACTCTTAGCCGATCTGAGTACTAGGCTTATACCCGTTACTCGTAGAGTAAAAGGGTATAATAGATTGGTCGAAAGCATGTAACAGGCAGAAGTAAGCGTTTCCGACCCCATAAAGTATATATATTCTTGATTAGGATCACTAGCCGAGTCGATCTAGCCATGTCCGTCTGTCCGGATGAACGCTGAGATCTCGGAAACTAATGTAAAAACTATAAGAGCTAGGCTATTGAGATTTGGCGTGCAGATTCCTGAGCTTCTTACGCAGCGCAAGTTTGTTTCAGCAGAGTGCCACGCCCACTCTTACGCCCACAAGCCGCCAAAAACTGTGGCTCCTACAGTTTTGATGCTAGATTAAAAGTTTTAACTGAAATGTATTGCTCCCGTCAATACCTATCGATTGACCCAAAACAAGATTGCCCCGCCCACTTTAACGCCACAAACCGCCCACAAACATAAAAAAATCGTAAATATGAATGTTAAAATTTCGGAAACTATCAAAAATAGAAAATTGGGATTTTAGATTGAGATTCCGTTGTCTTATACGCAGCGCAAGTTTGTTAAGCAAATATGCCACGCCCATTTTAACGCCCACAAGCCGCCTAAGCCTGTGGCGCCCACAATTTTCATGCTAGATAGTTTTAACTGAAATGTATTGGTTTAGTCAACACCTATCCGTTGATGAACGCATTACTTCCGTTATTTAATTTTTGAATCGTATTCTCTTTTTGGTATATGAAATACTAACTTTGTCCTTTTAATATATTGTGATGCTGCGTCACACTTTAGAGATTTTTTAGGACTTAGTGTTAAGACTACAACGGAAAGCATCGGACACACAAAAAATGTGACAAACTTTATTAATTGAAATACAGTCCACTCAAATTGGGAAATAAAACGTTTTTATTCTACACCATATCTTTGGTCCTTCTAGCCAAATATAGTTACTGATAAACATGGATCAGTTTAAACTTTTGAAGGCAGCTAGAAGTCGTGCGACGGCAAGCATTACGCGTTTGCTAACGGCGTCTCAAGATCCACGTGCGGGATCAAAATGGGAGCTTGATAAAATACAAGTTTCATTGGAAAGGCTCAACATCGTTTGGAAAGAATTCGAGTCCATTAGCGACCAAATGGCCCTTTTTGACGAAGAGGAAGGGTACGTCGATCCAGCCATCGACAACGAAAGGTACGAGGACAAGTACTTACAAGCGAGCTCATTATTTCGCAACCTCATACGCACCTGTGAAGAATCTCAGGAGAATGAAAGAGAAGGCAACAACTTCAGACAACCTGGCAACCCTGATGAGGCCGCATCAATGGCATCAGGAGTGGGAAACGAAAACCTAGTTCGTTTTCTGGAACAACAACAGCAGCTCAATGAGCGTTTGGCTGAGCAACAAGCAGCGCTTTTAAGGGCAAACTCGGCAGCAAATGTATTGCATAATGAACTGCCAAATATCCACATCAAGCTATTCACTGGAGACTACAAGGAGTGGCCAGCCTTTAAAAACATCTTCGAGAGTACGATCCATAGCAAGCAGCAATTGACAGCAATACAAAAGTTGCACTACTTAAAAACGTACATCACTGGAGAAGCAGCTGACTTGATACGACATATGCCAATAACGGATGCAGCTTACGAGGCTGCTTGGACTTGCCTAACTGATCGGTACAATAGACCACGTCACATTGTTAACACTCTGCTGGATACATTTGTTAACTTACCTTCGACCGCCAGAGCAGATGTAACAGTTCTGCGCAAGGTGACGGACGGAGTCACCGAAATTGTTCGCGGCCTGGATGCAGCAGGGCAAACTAATAGGGACTGCTGGATTATACACTTCATCCTAGCCAAGATCGATGCTGAAACCCGTCGCAAATGGATCGAAGGAAGATCTGGAATCTCCGTCTGTGGATGATCTACACAAGTTTTTAGACCGACGTTGCGAGGAATTCGAGCTCAGCAAAAGTGAGGCAGACATAGACTTCAAGGTTGGCCCACAACATGGCAAGGCCAAGCGATCATCACACGCTTTAGTCTCAATGGAAGCAAACACTTGTGTGAAGTGTAACTCCAAGGAGCACAAGATCTACGCCTGCTCAAAGTTTGGTGAATTGTCAATCGAGCAGAGACGCACATTTGTTAAGGAAAAATCACTGTGCTTTAACTGCCTTAGGCCTGGGCATGTGTCGCGAAAGTGTGAATACAAATTCACATGCAAGTTTTGCCATAATAGTCACCACTCTCTGTTACATGCTGATATTCGTAATTCGCAAGCCGCTGTCACTTCGACACACTCACGAGATGATAAAAGGCACATTCCAAGCGCTCCCGAAGATGCTACGGTCACCATCAGCCATATCGCACGGGCGTAAGTTTCTCTTACAGCTGAATCCTTGTGCCACGGATCAACAACAGGAACACAGCCACTCTAACGCCCACAAACCGCCCAAAACTGTGGCACCTACAGTTTTGATGCTAGAATAAAAATTTTAACTGAAATGTATTGTTCTCATCAATACCTATCGATTGAGCAAAAAAAAGTTTGCCACGCCCACTTTAACGAACACAAACCGCCCACAAACTTCAAAATATCGTAAGTATGAACGTGGATATCTCGAAAACTATAAACGATAGAGAACTGGGATCTCAGACTTAGATTCCGTAGCCTTGTACGCAGCGCAAGTTTGTTACGCGAATGTGCCACGCTCACTCTAACGCCCACAAGCCGCCTAAGCCTGTGGCGCCCACAATTTTCATGCTAGACAAAAAATGTTAACTGAAATGTATTGGTCTCGCCAATACCTATCGATTGATCCAAAAAAAATTTGCCACGCCCACTCTAACGACCATAACGCTTAAATCTGTCTACCGCCGGTAGGTGGCGCATTTCAATCTCGTTTTGCTGCTTGCATATCTCCATTTTCCTTTTGTCCCTTAAGCTGAGTAACGGGTATCTGATAGTCGAGGTACTCGACTATAGCGTTCTTCCATGTTTTTTATTAATATACCAACATATCACGATGACGAAAGCCTTGTGTCTACGCCCCTGTCATGACATATTATAATTGGTGCCTTGCTGTACCAGAACAGCCGTTTTTTTAATTTTGTAGAGATTGACCGTTAACGACAGGCAAAAATGCTAAACACCCTAAAAAGACACTAATTTTAACCACCTCTAGTTGCCTGTAAAAATTAGATGTTCCCGGCAGTATCATTTAGTGCTCAATGAGCGCTCAATTTGTATGAAAAGGGGTGGTTAATTTTACATAGGCACTGGTATACATTGACCACCATTTGACCGCTTCTTTAACCACCTTTTAAGACCTTTCTTTAGCAGAAAAGACAGCACCTCTTGATCACTTTTTAAGCAACAAACAGACCATCTTTTCATCATTGTTGAATTATAGCCATCTAAAAACTACAAAAATGTTTATAACATTCGAGTAATAGACTATCAAGTTGTTACAATAAGGCCACAGATTAAAAGAAAGGGCCCTTTAAGGTGTTTTAAATGTCAATCACTTAACCATTCAAAAAACGTTTGCTTGCTTTCACCTAAATGTGCTAGGTGTGCTGGCGACCAAGACACGGCGGACAAGGACAAATGCCTAGCACTGAAAGAAGATCAGTTTAAGTGCATCAACTGTGGGTCAAATCATTGTACTTCCTCCCGGAGTTGTCCTGCCTATCTAAAACAGTGTGAGAAACGTAAGTCCAATAGCACTTCAGAAAGTCAACGCCCTCAAAAGCAAACTGTTGATACTCCGCCTCCCGACCCAGAATGCTTGGGTTTCTTTGCGTCCTCCTATTTCCTCAAGTCAGCCATTAATGGCATCAAATTCGTTTATATAACTGTTATTATCAAATCTTCGCTGGACTATCACCTAAGCACCATAATAACTGAGCCTCACCTGCAAGCCATTGCTATCAATTTGGCCACGTCGCTTGGAAGAATTTCATTATGGGCTGTCTACTGTCCTTCTGGTCATCGTCATTCGTGGCCAGCTGAGAAAATTTTGCACCTTCTCGGGTCTGTGGGTAGACGCTTTTTTATTTGATTTGATTAGAATGCCCACCATATACTGATGCCTGTTGTCTCTAGCTCATACATGCAGATTCTTGCCACTGGGTGGCCCACGCATTTTCCCTGGATCAAGTATCATCTTCCGATTGTCATTGATTTTGCAGTGTGTACATTGTATCCCGTGCAGCCACCTTTCGGGCCTTTCCTCTGATCATATTCCGCTCCTCATATATTTTTCTGTTGCTGCCTATCAGATCATTGCCAAAACTAGGCTTTTACCTCGCGGCTCGGATATTACAAGTTTCAGTGCCAAGCTCACTGCTTTGATTGAAGATAACCCTCCGCTTGTCACTACGGATGACGTTGATAACCTTGCTTAGGTTTTGGTAGTCAAGATCCGTCAAGCTGCCCCTCCTAGAAGTTTCCGCCGCCAACATGGGCTTCTTCGAAACCTGAAATTGCAGTCATGGCCAGAAAAGGTCGTCCATTTCGCCAAGCTTGGATGAGGACAAGGCATACCCTGGACTTAGCAAGGTGGAAGGCTACTGGACTCTTATTTGGTCCTCCTGTTGTTGTGCGACCAGTAAATGAAGAGGAGTCCGTGATCATATTAAGCGATTGACCCTCACAAAAGCTTCTGGCATGGAAAAGGTTGATAATAATAATAATAATAATAAAATAATAATAACAATAAGTCTTCTGTCCACTTTTTCCAAGATTTTTGATCGGATCGTACTAAATAGGTTCCTGGATATTGACACCTTTAATGACGCTCTACCAAACCTTCAATTTGGTTTCCGTAGTCCACTCAGCTATTGAACAGGTTCACAGAGTCGTGAACCACCTTCTAGATACCTTAGATGGTTATAAATACTGCTCGGACGTTTTTCTTGATGTCATACGGGCTTTTGATACGGTTTGGCATGAAGGTCTTTTCTACAAACTAATGGCACTATTGCCTGAGGGACTCTGAAAGCTCGTTGTGTCATTTCTGGACAATAAGATGTTTGCCGTTGACATTCGTGGACTTCTTTCTGGACTGCATCAAATTTGTGCTGGTGTCCCACAGGGGAGTGTCCTTGGACCGGTTCTGTACACAATTTACGCTTCGGATCTCCCAAGCCCAGCTGCTCGTGGTACTCTTCTTGTCACCCATGCAGATGATACTAGCCACTGGCAGCACCCCATCTTCGGCCTCATGGAGTCTTATCTTGGATGGTGATAGACTTAAGCTTGAGTAGAAAGTAACGTACCTCGGTGTTACCTTAGACCGCCGTCTATGCTGGAAGATTTATTGTCTGTGGGTCAACAAGGACGAAACTGGACAAAATGGACTGGCTACTTCGCCCAGATAGTGGATTATCACTTCATGCTAAAGTAAGGCTCTTCAAAGCCTTTGTTCTCCCGACCCTTAATTGGGGCCGTGATAGACATGGACGACTTTTATAATGTAAATTTAAATAGACAGATTTACTTCACCTACCCGCTGTTTTGTGATTTTCTTTTAAGTTAAGTACAACATGAAAATAAGAATAATAAAGAATGTGCCTATTTAGGCTAATATCATAAAATCTTGGCGACTCGATGTTTTTGACACATTGCTAAAGGCCTACTTACACAGAGGGGCTTTTCGCTTCAGCGACCAATTTCAGCTTCAGCAACTGTTTCCTCCACAAGAAATACACGTGTAGGAAGGAGACGGGTAAAGTCGCTACAACTCGCTGCAGGGACCGCTCACGCAAATCTATTCAGTATTCCAGTGTTTCTTCAGTATTTTTTTTACGATCTACGGTTTTGGTACTTGGCGTTTCGGTATTCTTTTGAGAAAGAAATGCATTTGTACTGCAATGGCGCCGTTATAGGGAGATTGTTGTTGGTGAAGGCCCAAGGAGCCTTACAACGGCTCAGAACTCAGCAAATGGTCTCATCGCAAAAATAAATATTGCTATGCTTCTTTTACCTCCAACCTCCATCTTATTTCTAGCTTATTAATGCAACAATAAATACACTATTTATTTACAAAGAATTCATTTAAAGCCGCATCCACCTTTCGAAATTGGACAAAATTGTTGCTTGTGTAAACTTATCGGCTTTTATTTAAAAATTTTAAATTTGGTTGCGCTTTTTGTTCTTCTTGATCGGCGTCGCTTATTACAATATTTACAATATCATCATTATTTACAATATCTCTTAAAACTAAATCGATTAATACTAGATTGCACTAAATATACTAAATAACATTATGCACCGGAAATACACAGCTTACATTCGGCCAATCCTGACTCTAGATCGACCTCGATCTTTACATATTTACTAACTACATAGTCAACTATAAGAATTAACGGTTTTCGTACACGTTTGCACCCAAGGTTTAAGTCTGGCGGCTTCAAGAATGCCCTTGTAAGGAAGCTGGGTGAGCTGGCACTCTTCTATGTCGGTGACTTCATATCTATCATTCGGGAATACACGGTTGATTTTATAAGGACCACGATATTTCGGCGAGAATTTCTTACAAGATCCTGGAGTAACATCAACATTTCGGATAGCTACAAAATCGTTAACCTTATAACGGGGGGGTGCCTTATGTTTCAAAGTATATCGAAACTCATTTTGCTCTTGTGACCGTTTAATATTTTCACTAGATTTTATCCTTTCGGAGGTAACATCACGCGGGTTAGAAAGGCTAAACTTCTCCTCAAGATACTCGGATAATTCGTCTACAATAGGTCCCCGTTGGTTGCTAACAAAAAGCAAAATACTAGGAGTCTTTCCGGTGCTCTTCTGAACGGAATTATTGATTGCAAATTCAACTCGGTTGACCAACTTGTACCAATCGGATTGATTCAACGGTTCGGATAATTTACCTAACATCGGGGTTAACACTCGGTTTATGCGTTCCACCTGACCATTCGCCTGGGGGGCAGCGGTAGCAACTTTAATGTGCTCTATAATTCGCTCACTTAGGAAATTAGAAAACTCAAATGATGTAAAACAAGTGCCACGATCCAAAATAATTCGTCGTCGTCGGCTATAATACTCAAAATATTTCAAAAGACTGGAATTAACTTCTTTGGTACTGGTAGAATTAACCGGGTACAATTTCACGAACTTGGTAAAAGCATCGATAGCAACTAACAGGTGTTTTCTTTTCGAATTGATGCACGGCAACGGACCCAAATGGTCAATGTGAACGGTATCAAACGGAATTGGTGCTTTCGGAATGCTATGAAGGGTACGGTCATGGACACTTTTAGGTACTGAATGCAGGATACACGGCAAACAATTGCGGATAAAGGATTCAACTTTGCTTCTCAACAACGGAAACCAATACTTATCTTTCAGGTCATCAACACACTTATCAACACCAAGATGACCCAACTTTTCATGACATAATTTGATCAACTGTTCTTGTATTTGAGTTGGAGCATACAAACATAACCTTCCGGCATCATTCTTTCTATAAATTATTCCATCAACAAGTTCAAAACAACCAACGGCTTCTCTTTCTAATTTATCACGGAGTTTGACAATTTCCGGATCTCTAATCTGCTCGGTCTGTAAGAGTAAATCTATATCCCCAGGGGTAGCTCCAACTACATTTACTACGGTATCCATATTTACATCGCACGGAAGAGACGGTTTATACGCTTCACACAGATTTACGGAACTTTCGGGAATAGCTATCGCGAGACGACCAACGAGATCTAACTGGTTTACGGAGTCACACAGACCTAACGGTTTTTCATTATCGTACGGGCTCAAGGATCTAACGGTCTTACGCGGATCTACCGGATTCATACGGCTAACGGATTCACACGGATCTATCGGATTTATATGGCTAACGGATTCACACGGATCTATCGGATTCATACGGCTAACGGATTCACACGGATCTATCGGACTCAAAGGATCGTACGGGTATATCGGTTCTAAAACACTATCATGAAGGGATTTCGGCTTAGTCGGAAGCACACACGGATCGCAAATTTCATCTATCACGGTATCTAACAATTCGGTTTGTCGACTCAAGGCATCAACGTGCGTCATACTAGAACCGGGGGTATGTACAATAGAGTAGTTATAATTTTCCAATTCTAAGGACCATCGTGCAATACGGGGATTTATGGATTTCTTACTAAACGTCTGAACAAGGGAATTACAATCGGTAACGATACGGAACGGCTTGTGTTCTAAATACACACGGAAACGACGGAGAGAATATATTATCGCAAGGGTCTCAAGCTCAAAACTATGATAACGAGATTCGGCGGCAGTCGCTTTACGGGAATAGAAAAAGACCGGATGTAACTTGCCATCATCTTGGCGCTGCATCAGCACAGCTCCAAACCCGTGGGAGCTCGCATCGGTATGCAGTTTGGTTTCGCTATGAGGGTTAAATAAGGAAAGAACGGGCGGACTTGACAATGCTTTCTTTAAGCTAGTAAAAGCTTCCATTTCCAGTTTTCCCATCGGGAACGGACCTCCATTTTTAAGCAGATCAGACAACGGTTTAGCAATACGTGAAAATGACGGAACAAACTTACGGAAGTATGAGAATAAGCTTAAACAAGAATGAAGGGACTTACAATTCAGAGGTTCATGGTATTCACGAATGGCCTTTAGGTGTGTCTCGTTTGGAAGAATACCATTCGTACAGACATTGTATCCTAAATAATAAATGCGGTCCTTTAGGAATACACTTTTCTTGTAATTAATTTCAAGACGGTTTTCATTAAGACGGTCTAGTAATTTGGAAAGTAAAACAAGATGTTCTTCTACCGTACAAGTCGCCAGGATGATGTCATCCATATAAACATAAACCTAACGATTACGTATCATTTCATGGAGTACGTTGGAAATAGATCGTTGAAAAACGGCAGGGCCATTTTTTAGGCCGAAAGGCATACGCAAGTATTCATAGTGTCCGTCAGGTGTTATAAATGCGGTGTATTTCACGGACTCGGGGTCCATACCGATTCGGTGGAATCCACTCTTTAAATCTACAACTGAAAAAACCTTTTTACTTTCGAGATATTCTAAGCAATCTTCGATCAATGGGGACGGAAAGTTATCTCTAATTGTTAATTTATTTAACGCTCGGTAATCGATGCACATGCGGATTTCTCCATTCTTTTTCTCGAACAGAATTGAACAGGGTACTTTTCCGTACGTGGGTATTGATGTGCCACCAATTCCGCGAAAGGGACTTTTCTTTAGCTGATGATCTTCATTTAAATATGGATAGTATGACTTTCCCAAAAAGCTTATTGGGCTTCCGGTATCTAATAAAGCGATAACATCTTTAATATCGGTGCATCCTGCTAAACTACTTCATCTTAAACTTACTAACTGAATAAACGGCTTTTCATCCATGGTTTCTTCAGCTTCTGGCAAGGTAAAGCCCACGGTGCGCTTGGGACACTGACGGTGCATATGGCCCACTTCGAAACAGATGAAGCATCCGTTGTCCGGTCTTTTCGGCTTCTTGCAATCTTTGGCGGTGTGCCCCATTTGTCGGCAGTTGTAGCATCTAGTGTCTTTCGGAATTACGGCTACTGGGCGAGGGATCATGGTGACGGCTTTACGATTGGACTCCAGACGTACATACTGGAATCGCATTAACTTTTGACGTAGCTCATCCAACGTGATACAATAGTAGAGTGGAGCAGCGCGTCCACTGTGGTCTTCTAGGCCATCGACGATGTACTTCACGACGTCTACTTCATCAAAGTTGCCTTGCTGGGCGATATTGCGCATTGTGATGAAATACTGCATCAAGGTCTCGGACTTCCCAATTGTGCGTTTTTGCAGTTGTTTCGCAATTTCCTGGTTTGACATTCTGTTTCCAAAAACTTGGGTGAGCGTGGCGCTCATTTCTGGCCAGGAAGACACCTTTTCGTACAGCATGTATTGCCTAGCTGATCCTCGGAGAAGACGGGTGCCAATAGATAGGCATTGTGTAACGCTTAGTTTATGAACCTCGGCAGCTTTTTCCAATTCACGGACCTGGACCCACAGGTTGTCGTCTCCTGAAAACTCCGGGATCATGGCCTCCACATCCTTCAGATCGACTTGATGTATGGAAGCATTCGGTGTAGTCATGCCTTCCAATTCGGCGACTATCAATTTGAGTTCGGCTAGCTTCTTTCTAGCGGTGTACAGTTCATCATCTGATTAATTCCGACGTTTCGCGAGCCATTGAGCGAATGTTCTGCTCAAGCGGTTCTTGCCTCGACATGTTCATAACGGTTTGCTGCGAACTTCCAGAAGGTTCCAATAACGGCGCCACAGCGTCGGCCATTTGCAATTTCTCACGGTCTTCGATCAGCGTTAGCATGCGGTTTGCAAGCTTCGGTGTGCTCTGGGAATCCTGCTCCTCATCTTGACCCTGGATCTCTGTGTCCTCGGCGTCCTCGATGTTAGCCTCCAGATTCCTTGCACGGTTTAACGCAGCACGGAGTTGGTAAATTGTTGCATCAGCCTCGAACATGATGCCCTTCTCGGAAAGGAGCTCCAGCAGCTCGTCTTTGGACATCTTAACAACCTCACTGTATGATAACATTGCGCAACATTTGGGCAAACCCCACACCTGATTTGTAAACTTATCGGTTTTTATTTAAAAATTTTAAATTTGGTTGCGCTTTTTGTTCTTCTTGATCGGCGTCGCTTATTAGTAGTGTGCCCGTTCATCATTATTTACAATATCTCTTAAAACTAAATCGATTAATACTAGATTGCACTAAATATACT
Organism: Drosophila subpulchrella; assembly: GCF_014743375.2. Classification (NCBI taxonomy): domain Eukaryota; kingdom Metazoa; phylum Arthropoda; class Insecta; order Diptera; family Drosophilidae; genus Drosophila; species Drosophila subpulchrella. The sequence continues at coordinate 1,466,230 of NW_023665591.1, read as the reverse complement.
AAATAACATTATGCACTGGAATTACACAGCTTACACTTGAAAATTTAATATAGTCAAAGAACCGCAAGCGAGGGAGTTGTTATAAATACCTTAAAGGGTATAAATGGTTCTAGCTTGTGTTAATTCTCATGACTGTTCTCTGACTGTGACTGTTGGCCCACAATAGTCCCTATTCATTTCACTTCGCTTGCCTGATTGGAAATCTCATCCTTGATATATTTGCTGGAAGCAATCTGGAAACGCCAAGTTCAGGAATCGCCGAAACTAGAATTAAAGCAAGGAAGAACGCTATAGTCGAGTACCTCGACTATCAGATACCCGTTACTCAGCTAAAGGAACGAAAGGGAAATTGAGATATGCATGCAGCGAACCGAGACTGGAATGCGCCATCTACCGGCGGTAGACAGATTTAAGCGTTATGGGCGTTAGAGTGGGCGTGGATCAATCGATAGGTATTGACATGACCAATACATTTCAGTTCAGTTCAGTTAAATATCGGTTCCCGGATGCCCTATAAAAGGCAGCTCTTGGTGCTGGATCAGTCGATCACGAGGAGTCAATCCAAAAAGATCAGTCAGTTATCAAAGAACGAAGTCAACCAGCAGCACGAGAAGAAGAAGTCAACAACAACAAGTCATTTCGTCGTAAGCAGCGCCGTGGGAGCTTACAAGGAGCTGGATCGCTACGTCTAGGCGTTCGGGATTTTGACATCAGAAATCTCCGAATTGAGACACAGGTAGCTGAGGTCCAGTGGGCATCACACGGCTAAGTCAAGGCTGTTTGTTTCTGACTTTGTCGCGACGACACCCTAGCACATCGCCTGGCGGGTCCGTCAGAGTCGAGCAATAGAGCTATACGACGAGGAACCGTGAACTTGAGGGGAATGTTGTCTAGGCCCAGTGTGCCTTGCCCGACTGAGCAGGACCTGGCGCGAAGGACGAGCGGTCGATCATCAGTAGACATCACCGACAGCCACGTCACGATCGCCGCGGAGATATCATTGAGGAGCGCTGAAACGTCACTGACGTCAAGCAATAGGGTGAGGCTGGGGTGCTCGTCTGTGCTAGGCTTTCAGCTTTAACTGAGCAAGATCCTAGTGGGACCGTCCGGGACAGAGCAAGGGACAGGCGGTGGAGAGTAATGCAACTGTTCACCCTAGTCTGAGAACGGTGACGCTTCCCTAAGCCCGCTAGGCCGATCTTTCTGCGGATCCAAAGCGCGACAACCGGCTTCGAGTCATCGCGTCTGCGAGTGAGCATCGGCGAGGGACACTACGAGCATCCCGAAGTACAGGAAGGAGTCAGCGATCACTGAGTAAACGCGTCGACGAGCCAAGACGAGCCGTATCAGCAGCCATTGGAATCAGCGCGGGACGACACCGAGACCAATCGAGCCCACCGCTGTAATAAGTAAAACGAAAATAAACCCACTGTTATCTTTTGAATTCTGTGCTATCTCACTGATCAACGGGCAGTCACGTCATATAAATTTGGTGGGACGAACACACAATCTACTGAGCTAGCCGCACGAATCTCGTAGCGAGCAGACCAACAAAACCAGTTCGTTTCAAGTTCTTTAAAGCTACAAAAGGTAGCGATTTCCTGACTTTATTATGATCAACAGATAGCGCTTTTTATCAAAAAACTATTTGATTTCGCTGCGAAGAATAAATCTATGAGACAGGGATGCAGAGCAGGAACGCAGCGTCTCGTAGAACAAGACGCTTTAATCTTCCCGCTCGTGCAGTTGAACAAACTGCAAATACTCGGCGTCGTTCAGAAGTGCGACAAAATAGCGAAGTTAGAGATACAGAGCAGGATCAAGACACAGCAAACCGTAGGGTAAGACCCTTGGGGACCGAGACCAACCGAGCCACCCACACGCTGTAACAAGTAAACCGAAAATAAACCCACTGTTATCCCTTGAATTCTGTGCCTTCTCACTGATCTACGGGTCAATTACGTCATATAAATTTGGTGGGACGAACACACAATCTACTGAGCTAGCCGCACGAATCTCGTAGCGAGCAGACCAATAAAATCAGTTCGTTGTGGCAAGTTTGAAAGTCGACAATCTGCAAAAGGAGGCCCATAGGAGAGAGGTAGCCCAAAATAAAAAAAAACACTGCGCTGACGTGGAGACCGAGCCAGACAGACAAAGTTCGCTAAACAAGTCCGCGAGTGGTCGTTCATGTTCGACGGTGCGGAAAAACCATTCGAGTTCCTGGCGCTAGTGGAATGGTCAGCCAACACATACGGCCTGAATTTTGATATTATACCTCGAGCGATGCCGGAATTGCTCAAAGGAAGGACATTTAAGTGGTTCATTGCCAACAACAAGCAATGGAGAACCTGGGCAGAGTTCATAGAAAGCGAAGGAAGCCCGTCGAAAATGTAATGGGAACGGACACTAGGCTCGAGGATGTCGAAATGGGGAAAAGTGGGTGTCAGAAGCGTCGAGGGCTGCCAGCAAGCGGAATATGGCCAGCGATCTCAGCCGCAGAGAGGCGAGCGGGGGTCGCACGGTGCTACCTCTCCAAACGAACTGGCAAGCTAATCGAAAAGGAACAGCAGTCGAACATGGCAGAGCACCAGATCAAAATGAAGGATGTCAAGCCAATCAAGCAGATATTCCAGAGGAGGGTAATGCCGTTTGAGGGTCTTAGACCAAGCAATTGGCCCCGAAATGTCACCTCACGCATTCGATTACCAGGATGATATAATAGTGAACTGTTGTACCTGGGACATTGAGTGACTAGCGAAGGAATATGCACAGATCCGGAAAAAGTAGCCGCCATAGCTGAACTGGAACCACCCTCGACAGTTAAAGAAATCCGGCAATACCTGGGATTAGCATCGTGGTACCGACAATTTGTGTAAGATTTTTAAAGAATTGTAAAACCATTGAATGATTTCCTACGCAAAGGCAGTTAGTGTGAGTGGACACCGGAGCACCAGATGGGGTTTGAGAAAGTGAAGGCAAGACTCGTGGCAGACCCGGTATTGGCATGCTACTGCAGTAGAACTTTCACCGTACAAACATACGCCAGCGACCATCGGAGAAATATTGACCCAGGATACCAAAAACGGCGAAAAAGTAATCCCCTACTCGAGCCAAACCAGCGCTCGGCGTGGAGAAAATCCGTTCAACAACGGAAAAGGAGTGCTTGTCTGGACGATCCGAAAGCTGAAGCCATATCTGGAAGGTTAAGACTGGAAAGTCGTAACCGACCATATGGCTCTTAAGTGGCTCAACAGCATCCAAAGACCTTCAGGAAGGATCACCAGATGGGCTCTGAAGTTACAACTGAACAACTTTGAGAGCGTACAGAGTAGAATAGAGTTTGGAGAAAGAGAGGTTGGAGAAAGAGAATTTGGAGAAAGAGAGATTTGAGAAAGAGTAGTTGCAGAAAGAGAGTTTGGTGAAAGACAGTTTGGAGAACGAGAGGTTGGAGAAAGAGAGTTCGGATAACGAGTGGTTAGAGAGAAAGAGAGACCGCATACATCAATGGCAGAGTGAGGGTGCCGTGTGCAAAAGGAAATAGGAAAAGGACTCTCCCGTAGACTTTGGACCAGGAGAGGAATTGCCACGTTGCCGCAGCTGCGGGACGGCGCGCCTGCGTGCCAAATGCCACATGGGGATCAGCAGGACAGTGGCAAGAGGTAGGACTACAGATGGTAGACGTGGGTCTAGGACAAAGAGGACAAACCGGATTCGTGGACCTTGGACCTGAAGTGGAGAGTACCAGCGGGCCATGCGCAAAAGAGAAATAGCGGTTTCTGGATGCCCTATATGAGGCAGCAGCGCTCTGGGAGTCGATCACGAGGACTCAATCCGTCAAGATGAGGCAGTTATCAAAGTTAAAGAACCAAGTCAACCAGCATCACGTGAACAACAAGTCAACAACAAGTCAAGTCGTCGGAGACAGAGCCGTGGGAAGCCTACAAGGAGCAAGATCGCTACGTTGAGACGTTCGGGATTTGGAAGTCAGGAATCTCCGAATTGAAAAACAGATAGCTAAGTTCCAGAGGGCATCACACGGCTAAGTCATGGCGATTTTTTTCGTACTTTGTCACGACCAAACCCTGGCACATCGCCCGGCGGATCTGTCAGAGTCGAGCAAACAGAGTCCTGTGACGAGGAACCGTGAGCTCGGGGGGAAAGTTGTCTAAGCCTGGCACGACTGAGAAGGACCTGGCGCGAAGGACGAGCGATCGATCGATTTGTGGTTTCAAGAGGCGTTGTCTTGGAGAGCCCAGCGATTGCCGGCGACGTTTTGGAAGAAACACACTACCAGCCAGAAAGGGCGAGCATTCGACCGGTTAAGGCATTCAAGAGGCGTTGTCCTGGACAAGTCTAATGGTTCAGCATTTATTTATAGACATATCCGACTATGCAAATCGTTATAAAAATATATATTTTTAAAACTTCACTTAGTAATAAATAATATTAATAAACATATACATTTTGTTAAAAAATACAAATATTTTAAAGCGCACACCAATTATTTTAATTGGTTGTTTTAACATTTACGAAAAAATGTCGCATTATTTTAAAGGCAGGGGTGCACAAAAGTCTAGCTATTATTATGTCAAATATTATATCTTCGGTGTTTTTTAACATAAGTTTATCAAAATCGGACGGCTATATTATATAGCTGCCATAGGAACGATCGGAAAATTAGTGGGAAAATAATTTTAAACATATTATAGCTTCGGTGTTTTTTGACATATTAACTTCTACTCCTGGAAATATAAGATTTTTAATATATTAGAATTACGAATAAAGTTTAAATCAAATCGGACGACTTTATCATTTAGCTGCCACAGAAACGATCGGATGATTAATGCCAAAATAATACATAGACCGTTATATTTCGTTTTCGGTAAACATGGACGGTAGTAAACTTAAATGGAATAAAAACAAGGAAGAACGCTATAGTCGAGTACCTCGACTATCAGATACCCGTTACTCAGCTAAAAGGACCAAAGGAAAATGGAGATATGCAGCAAAGCGAAGTTGAAATGCGCCACCTACCGGCGGTAGACTGATTTAAGCGTTGTGGGCGTTACAGTGGGCGTGGCAAAGTTTTTTTAGGATCAATCGATAGGTATTGACAAGACCAATACATTTCAGTTAAAATTTTTTATCTAGCATGAATATTGTGGGCGCCACAGGCTTGGGCGGTTTGTGGGCGTTAGAGTGGGCGTGGCATATTCGCGTGACAAACTTGCGCTGCGCTCAAGCCTACGGAATCTAAATCTGAATTCCCATTTCTCTATCTTTGATATTTTCCGAGATATCTGCGTTCATATTTACGATTTTTTGAAGTTTGTGGGCGTTAAAGTGGGCGTGGCAAACTTTTTTTAATCAATCGGTAGGTATTGATAAGAACAATACATTTCAGTTAAAATTTTTGTTCTAGCATCAAAACTGTAGGAGCCACAGTTTTGGGCGGTTTGTGGGCGTTAGAGTGGGCGTGGTACTCTACTGAAACAAACTTGCGCTGCGTAAGAAGCTCAGGAATCTGCACGCCTAATCTCAAAAGCCTAGCTCTTATAGTTTCCAAGATCTCAGCGTTCATCCGGACGGACAGACTCGGCTAGTGATCCTGATCAAGAATATATATACTTTATGGGGTCGGAAACGCTTCCTTCTGCCTGTTACATACTTTCCGACGAATCTAGTATACCCTTTTACTCTACGAGTAACGGGTATAAAAATATCTTACAAATTTAATATTTAGTTTTAGTTTTCTAAAAATCGGAAAGCTCTGTACAAACAATGGTTCCACGGGAACGACCTGCAAGGGTATAAAGACTTCGGCGTACCGAAGTAAACTTCTTTTCTTGTTTTGAGGTGATATGGAGATTGTTTTGAGGTTGGATTATTCGTAGGAGCGACTTTTTGTCCGGGGTACGGAGCGGATATCTTGAAAGGATCATGTGCTCTTGAAACTTGCGCTGAATAGGACGAAATTTTGTGTGGGATTGGGGCGGATACTTGGAGGGTCGGATGGAATCGGCGTAGCAGTAGAACCACTGTTTAAACACAGATCGCAAGCTCTGAGTACTGGAACGATCCCAGTCGTGACCGAATTTGTTTTTGGAACTTCTGCCTTTCGATATGTGAGTTTGAACTGGACGTGGAGGAAATTTGCAGATTGGAGGGGTCGATTTCAGTCAAAAAGAAATCAAGATTGAGCCGAGTTAAAATTTCGGCTTTATTATGGGTGGTTTGGTCCTAGACTGAGAGCGTGAGCCTTAGGAGTTTTGCCGCGCACATATAAACAAGGATATTAACCGCAGCTCTCAATATTAACCGCAGTTCGGTGGTCTCAGCAAAAGTGATCTTTATTTCGACCTTTTAAAAATGCAAGAAAAGTCGGTCATTGCTGTCTTTCCTGTATCTCTTAAGTTATTCCCTCTAACTCATGACCTTACGTAAAGCCACTCTCGCAGGTTCGCGTCTGTGCTGCTTCCCTCTCACGTTCGCTCAGTGTTCCCTTCTATTTTAAAAATGCAAGAAAAGTCCCCGAAATTTGAATTTCAAACTGGAAATGGGCTTTCGAAAAATTCACAAGGTGGATTTGGCCAGGAAAATTGAAGTAGAAACATTTTTTTTTGGTTTACTTAGGTTTATGGTCGTAGGTATTCACTATTCTTTTATCGTTTGGAACCACCCGCTAACAAAAAAGTGCTACCTAACCGACTTTTTAGTTGGAGCTAGCTGACAATCGAGCTTGAATTAATACTCCGACCTAACGAACTTCTCCGTCCGAGAACTAAAAACCAAAAGAAGGTTACATCGCCGTCCAGCAAGCACGAAACCCGAAATTCCCCTTTCCTTTTTCAGCTTTTATTCCCTGTTAGTTCTACATTTCCTTTGACCTTATATGTGCTCTGTTAGGCGTTAACAGAGTTGACATGATCACTGACATCTTCTGAATGTTATTTGGAGAATATCTGACGACTAAGGTCTAACGCAATTATTAAGTCCATGTATCTCAGCTTTATTTTAATGGTATTTTGGGAGCAGCTGCGAGATTCATTACAAAATCCCCCTACCAAAATCAGGCTTGGGGTTGGGTAACAACTTATCAACAAGACCCACAAGGCTGATAAATCGGAGCTGTTATTGACGCAAAATGAAGGATGTCAAGCCAATCAAGCAGATATTCCAGAGGAGGGTTATGCCGTTTGAGGGTCTTAGACCAAGCAATTGGCCCCGAAATGTCACCTCACGCATTCGATTACCAGGATGATATAATAGTGAACTGTTGTACCTGGGACATTGAGTGACTAGCGAAGGAATATGCACAGATCCGGAAAAAGTAGCCGCCATAGCTGAACTGGAACCACCCTCGACAGTTAAAGAAATCCGGCAATACCTGGGTTTAGCATCGTGGTACCGTCAATTTGTGTAAGATTTTTAAAGAATTGTAAAACCATTGAATGATTTCCTACGCAAAGGCAGTTAGTGTGAGTGGACACCGGAGCACCAGATGGGGTTTGAGAAAGTGAAGGCAAGACTCGTGGCAGACCCGGTATTGGCATGCTACTGCAGTAGAACTTTCACCGTACAAACATACGCCAGCGACCATCGGAGAAATATTGACCCAGGATACCAAAAACGGCGAAAAAGTAATCCCCTACTCGAGCCAAACCAGCGCTCGGCGTGGAGAAAATCCGTTCAACAACGGAAAAGGAGTGCTTGTCTGGACGATCCGAAAGCTGAAGCCATATCTGGAAGGTTAAGACTGGAAAGTCGTAACCGACCATATGGCTCTTAAGTGGCTCAACAGCATCCAAAGACCTTCAGGAAGGATCACCAGATGGGCTCTGAAGTTACAACTGAACAACTTTGAGAGCGTACAGAGTAGAATAGAGTTTGGAGAAAGAGAGGTTGGAGAAAGAGAATTTGGAGAAAGAGAGATTTGAGAAAGAGTAGTTGCAGAAAGAGAGTTTGGTGAAAGACAGTTTGGAGAACGAGAGGTTGGAGAAAGAGAGTTCGGATAACGAGTGGTTAGAGAGAAAGAGAGACCGCATACATCAATGGCAGAGTGAGGGTGCCGTGTGCAAAAGGAAATAGGAAAAGGACTCTCCCGTAGACTTTGGACCAGGAGAGGAATTGCCACGTTGCCGCAGCTGCGGGACGGCGCGCCTGCGTGCCAAATGCCACATGGGGATCAGCAGGACAGTGGCAAGAGGTAGGACTACAGATGGTAGACGTGGGTCTAGGACAAAGAGGACAAACCAGATTCGTGGACCTTGGACCTGAAGTGGAGAGTACCAGCGGGCCATGCGCAAAAGAGAAATAGCGGTTTCTGGATGCCCTATATGAGGCAGCAGCGCTCTGGGAGTCGATCACGAGGACTCAATCCGTCAAGATGAGGCAGTTATCAAAGTTAAAGAACCAAGTCAACCAGCATCACGTGAACAACAAGTCAACAACAAGTCAAGTCGTCGGAGACAGAGCCGTGGGAAGCCTACAAGGAGCAAGATCGCTACGTTGAGACGTTCGGGATTTGGAAGTCAGGAATCTCCGAATTGAAAAACAGATAGCTAAGTTCCAGAGGGCATCACACGGCTAAGTCATGGCGATTTTTTTCGTACTTTGTCACGACCAAACCCTGGCACATCGCCCGGCGGATCTGTCAGAGTCGAGCAAACAGAGTCCTGTGACGAGGAACCGTGAGCTCGGGGGGAAAGTTGTCTAAGCCTGGCACGACTGAGAAGGACCTGGCGCGAAGGATGAGCGATCGATCGATTTGTGGTTTCAAGAGGCGTTGTCTTGGAGAGCCCAGCGATAGCCGGCGACGTTTTGGAAGAAACACACTACCAGCCAGAAAGGGCGAGCATTCGACCGGTTAAGGCATTCAAGAGGCGTTGTCCTGGACAAGTCTAATGGTTCAGCATTTATTTATAGACATATCCGACTATGCAAATCGTTATAAAAATATATATTTTTAAAACTTCACTTAGTAATAAATAATATTAATAAACATATACATTTTGTTAAAAAATACAAATATTTTAAAGCGCACACCAATTATTTTAATTGGTTGTTTTAACATTTACGAAAAAATGTCGCATTATTTTAAAGGCAGGGGTGCACAAAAGTCTAGCTATTATTATGTCAAATATTATATCTTCGGTGTTTTTTAACATAAGTTTATCAAAATCGGACGGCTATATTATATAGCTGCCATAGGAACGATCGGAAAATTAGTGGGAAAATAATTTTAAACATATTATAGCTTCGGTGTTTTTTGACATATTAACTTCTACTCCTGGAAATATAAGATTTTTAATATATTAGAATTACGAATAAAGTTTAAATCAAATCGGACGACTTTATCATTTAGCTGCCACAGAAACGATCGGATGATTAATGCCAAAATAATACATAGACCGTTATATTTCGTTTTCGGTAAACATGGACGGTAGTAAACTTAAATGGAATAAAAACAAGGAAGAACGCTATAGTCGAGTACCTCGACTATCAGATACCCGTTACTCAGCTAAAAGGACCAAAGGAAAATGGAGATATGCAGCAAAGCGAAGTTGAAATGCGCCACCTACCGGCGGTAGACTGATTTAAGCGTTGTGGGCGTTACAGTGGGCGTGGCAAAGTTTTTTTAGGATCAATCGATAGGTATTGACAAGACCAATACATTTCAGTTAAAATTTTTTATTTAGCATGAATATTGTGGGCGCCACAGGCTTGGGCGGTTTGTGGGCGTTAGAGTGGGCGTGGCATATTCGCGTGACAAACTTGCGCTGCGCTCAAGCCTACGGAATCTAAATCTGAATTCCCATTTCTCTATCTTTGATATTTTCCGAGATATCTGCGTTCATATTTACGATTTTTTGAAGTTTGTGGGCGTTAAAGTGGGCGTGGCAAACTTTTTTTAATCAATCGGTAGGTATTGATAAGAACAATACATTTCAGTTAAAATTTTTGTTCTAGCATCAAAACTGTAGGAGCCACAGTTTTGGGCGGTTTGTGGGCGTTAGAGTGGGCGTGGTACTCTACTGAAACAAACTTGCGCTGCGTAAGAAGCTCAGGAATCTGCACGCCTAATCTCAAAAGCCTAGCTCTTATAGTTTCCAAGATCTCAGCGTTCATCCGGACGGACAGACTCGGCTAGTGATCCTGATCAAGAATATATATACTTTATGGGGTCGGAAACGCTTCCTTCTGCCTGTTACATACTTTCCGACGAATCTAGTATACCCTTTTACTCTACGAGTAACGGGTATAAAAATATCTTACAAATTTAATATTTAGTTTTAGTTTTCTAAAAATCGGAAAGCTCTGTACAAACAATGGTTCCACGGGAACGACCTGCAAGGGTATAAAGACTTCGGCGTACCGAAGTAAACTTCTTTTCTTGTTTTGAGGTGATATGGAGATTGTTTTGAGGTTGGATTATTCGTAGGAGCGACTTTTTGTCCGGGGTACGGAGCGGATATCTTGAAAGGATCATGTGCTCTTGAAACTTGCGCTGAATAGGACGAAATTTTGTGTGGGATTGGGGCGGATACTTGGAGGGTCGGATGGAATCGGCGTAGCAGTAGAACCACTGTTTAAACACAGATCGCAAGCTCTGAGTACTGGAACGATCCCAGTCGTGACCGAATTTGTTTTTGGAACTTCTGCCTTTCGATATGTGAGTTTGAACTGGACGTGGAGGAAATTTGCAGATTGGAGGGGTCGATTTCAGTCAAAAAGAAATCAAGATTGAGCCGAGTTGGAATTTCGGCTTTATTATGGGTGGTTTGGTCCTAGACTGAGAGCGTGAGCCTTAGGAGTTTTGCCGCGCACATATAAACAAGGATATTAACCGCAGCTCTCAATATTAACCGCAGTTCGGTGGTCTCAGCAAAAGTGATCTTTATTTCGACCTTTTAAAAATGCAAGAAAAGTCGGTCATTGCTGTCTTTCCTGTATCTCTTAAGTTATTCCCTCTAACTCATGACCTTACGTAAAGCCACTCTCGCAGGTTCGCGTCTGTGCTGCTTCCCTCTCACGTTCGCTCAGTGTTCCCTTCTATTTTAAAAATGCAAGAAAAGTCCCCGAAATTTGAATTTCAAACTGGAAATGGGCTTTCGAAAAATTCACAAGGTGGATTTGGCCAGGAAAATTGAAGTAGAAACATTTTTTTTTGGTTTACTTAGGTTTATGGTCGTAGGTATTCACTATTCTTTTATCGTTTGGAACCACCCGCTAACAAAAAAGTGCTACCTAACCGACTTTTTAGTTGGAGCTAGCTGACAATCGAGCTTGAATTAATACTCCGACCTAACGAACTTCTCCGTCCGAGAACTAAAAACCAAAAGAAGGTTACATCGCCGTCCAGCAAGCACGAAACCCGAAATTCCCCTTTCCTTTTTCAGCTTTTATTCCCTGTTAGTTCTACATTTCCTTTGACCTTATATGTGCTCTGTTAGGCGTTAACAGAGTTGACATGATCACTGACATCTTCTGAATGTTATTTGGAGAATATCTGACGACTAAGGTCTAACGCAATTATTAAGTCCATGTATCTCAGCTTTATTTTAATGGTATTTTGGGAGCAGCTGCGAGATTCATTACAAAATCCCCCTACCAAAATCAGGCTTGGGGTTGGGTAACAACTTATCAACAAGACCCACAAGGCTGATAAATCGGAGCTGTTATTGACGCAAGTCCTTGGCATGATAAGTTCCGATGCTTTTCCCCTGCATATTTTCTAGTTCGTAATTAGAACTTCCTTACCTCTCTTTTATCCTATCTTTTACTAATATCGGACCTAATTTTATTGATATAAATCTGGCTTGGGGCGATATGATATGATGTAATATCGAGTTGCTTTGAGGTCATATGGACGTGTTTCTGATGATAGGGATTTGATTTGATGTGATATGGATCTGCTTTAAGTTGATATAAAGCTGCTTTGAGGTAATATGATATGAGGTAATATGATTTGAGTAGATATGGAAGTTGGTTTAAGATGTTGTGTATTTTTATACCCTTGCAGAGGGTATTATGATTTCAGTCAGAAGTTTGCAGCGCAGTGAAGGAGACGTTTCCGACCCCATAACGTATATATTTTCTTGATCAGTATCACTAGACGAGTCGATCTAGCCATGTCCGTCTGTCCGTCCGTTTCTACGCAAACTAGACTCTCAGTTTTTAGGCTATAGGGCTGAAACTTTCCCAAAACTCTTCTTTCTTTTGCAGGTAGTATATAAGTCGGAACCAGCCGGATCGGAAAACTATATCTTATAGCTACCATAGGAATAATCCGCAAAAAACATTTTTATACCCTAGCAGAGGGAAATATGATTTCAGTTAGAAGTTTGCAACGCAGTGAAGGAGACGCTTCTGACCCCATAAAGTATATATATTCTTGAACAGCATCACTAGACGAGTCGATCTAGCCGTGTCCGTCTGTCCGACCGTTTCTACGCAAACTAGTCTCTCAGCATAAAAGCTATCGGGCTGAAACTTTCCCAGAAGTCTTCTTTATTTCGCAGGTATTATACAATTCGGAAGCAGCCGGACCGGTCAACTATACCTTATAGCTCCCATTGAAATAATCGGAAAAAAAATTTAACAAAATTATTTCTTTGTTAGAAATAACATTTTTTAATAAGTTCTGAGTTTCGGAATTAATTTTATCAATATAAGACGACTACATCAGATAGCTGCCACAGGAACGATCGGAAAATCGGTGGGAAAATAATATGAATTATATTATAGCTTCGGTTTTTTTTTAACATACGCCTCCTAATTAATTTTTTAATTAGATCTGAATTTCGATTTTAATTTTATCAAAATCAGGTGCCATAGGAACAATCGGAAAATTGGTGGGAAAATAATATGAAACAAATTATAGCCTCGGTGCTTTTCAACATCTAACCTCCTACGCTTGGAAAAACCATTTTTTAATTGGTACTGAATTTCGTATTTAATTTCATCAAAATCGTAAGACTATATCATATAGCTGTCATAGGAACGATCAAAAAATTGGTGGGAAAATAATATGAAACAATTTATAGCTTCGGTGTTTTTGAGATATTATCTTATACTATTAGGAATATCATTTTTTGTATTTTTAAATTTAATAATTATAAATGCAAGGGTATGCAAACTTCGGCTTGCCGAAGTTAACTTCCTTTCTTGTCAAATATTATATCTTCGGTGTTTTTTAACATATAGCCTCCTTCGCGTGGAAATAACATGTTTTAATTAGTTCTGAGTTTCGAACTTAAGTTTATCAAAATCGGACGGCTATATTATATAGCTGCCATAGGAACGATCGGAAAATTAGTGGGAAAATAATTAGAAACATATTATAGCTTCGGTGTTTTTTGACATATTAACTTCTACTCCTGGAAATATAAGATTTTTAATATTTTAGAATTACGAATAAAGTTTAAATCAAATCGGACGACTTTATCATTTAGCTGCCACAGAAACGATCGGATGATTAATGCCAAAATAATACATAGACCGTTATATTTCGTTTTCGGTAAACATGGACGGTAGTAAACTTAAACGAAAAAATATCTTACAAATTTAATATTTAGTTTTAGTTTTCTAAAAATCGGATAGCTCTGTACAAACAATGGTTCCACGGGAACGACCTGCAAGGGTATAAAGACTTCGGCGTACCGAAGTAAACTTCTTTTCTTGTTTTGAGGTGATATGGAGATTGTTTTGAGGTTGGATTATTCGTAGGAGGGACTTTTTGTCCGGGGTACGGAGCGGATATCTTGAAAGGATCATGTGCTCTGGAAACTTGCGCTGAATAGGGCGAAATTTTGTGTGGGATTGGGGCGGATACTGACCTTGGAGGGTCGGATGGAATCGGCGTAGCAGTAGAACCACAGTTTGAACACAGATCGAAGGCTTTGAGTACTGGAACGATCCTAGTCGTGAACGAATTTGTTTTTGGAACTTCTGCCTTTCGATATGTGACTTTGAACTGGACGTGGAGGAAATTTGCAGATCGGAGGGGTCGATTTCAGTCAAAAAGAAATCAAGATTGAGCCGCGTAGGAATTTCAACTTTATTATGGGTGGTTTGCTTCCAGACTGAGAGCGTGAGCCTTAGGAGTTTTGCCGCGCACATATAAACAAGGATATTAACCGCAGTTCTCAATATTAACAGCAGTTCGGTGGTCTCAGCAAAAGTGATCTTTATTTCGCAGATTTGTGCCCGCTTAAACAATTTTACAATATGAGGGATTGAGACATGCATAGTGATTCTTAAATTAACAGAGATGCATATATGTTGTGAACAATATTAGTGTGACCTAACTTATCGTTAGTATGTATAAACAGCTGCTTATACCCCCTTCCCATACAGTCCATTCGTTAGAAACGGTTGGGATTTTTGACAAATGTGAAACTCCGATTCCCACAGGGCACATCCGCCATCTACCATCCGACAACAGCTGTCAGTTCAGCTGTGCCTAATAAAAACACAAGCAAAAATTGTTAAAGTGGATTTTGCCAGATATGTGTATGTTTATATGACTGCTAGCTACAATTCGGAAATCCTGACCAGAGAGCTCCTGATTTCTTAACAACTTCTACCACTAATCCATGGTCGCTAACATACTTCCCAAACTCCTTTATAAGGAAGCCTAGACTGTTGGAAACCTTCAACATCCTACAAGACATATCTATCATTGCGTAGTACCTTAATGACTCTATAAGGATCTTTGAATTTCGGAATTAGCTTCTTGGATACGCCTACATGAGAATCGAAGTTCTTAATCATCACTAAATCGTCTGTGTCGTACTCGTTAGGATTCTTTCTCTTAAGGTCTGTTCGTAACTTATTGTACTCTTGCAGCTTCTCAATGCTCTTACTGGCTTTTCTCTTATTGTTTCTAAATTTCTACTTTCCCTATTTCCCTATTCAACTCTTCTAACTTCTCTTTTAAGCAATTTGCTCGGAGTAGAACCAAAGCAAAATTTCTTAAATGTAAATTCCATTCTCTAATGTTTGTTTTGCCATAAATATTTTAATATTGAATTATGCCAGAGATTTCGCGCCTCTCTCATTATCTCGTTTATCTATTATCTTTGTAAGCCGAGCGCTGCTTAGAATAGCTGCTGACTGTTGCATATACGTTTTTGTCATTAGTGCAGCAGATCTTGAATAATAAAACATGGCTTTTCGCAATTTAAACCTATTGTGCTTTTTAAATATGTGGGATATGGATTTACATCAACCTATTTAATTTCATATGGGACACACTGTTCAGACTTCCAGATTTCATCAGCCAAAAACGCAAAAGAGTTCCTATCCCTTTTCATCAAAGTGATCTATATTCATCACCCTCTTTCATTAGAAATTATGCCTTATAAATGTAAGCAAGTCAGTTGATGTAGATATTTTGTCTGAGGAAGTCGTGTCATCCATAGAGTGCGAAAGTCGTGGAGCTTAAATAAAAACCCTTTGTTTCTTTAATTTACTTAACTATACCCGAAATAAACATTTTAATTTGTAATACCCTACAAATTATTGGAAGTATAGAAAGAAAAGCAATACAGATGAAACACGACAAGAAAATAAATGTCGATGACAATTTGATGCAGTGCCTGTGACCGAATTTTGACGACACGATTGCAGGTGAAAACGAAGGTAGCCATTACCTGTGAGAGGAGGACAACGAGAGGTGATCCTTGCGGCGAAGGCGAGGGAGTTATTGGCGAGAGAAGAGAAGGACGACATACAGCAACGGGTTGGCCACTTGCTACTGTTGCTACAACAAAAGTTTCCCTGTGTCGAAAAGAGAAGCTGCAAGAACTTGCAAAAAAATGGCCGAGACGATAAAGCAGTGCGGTGTGTCGACATTGTAAAAGAGTACGGGCTGGAGTAGCTGAGTGGACTGGAATTGGCAAAATTCAAGCAGTTGTAGAAGACAGATAAATTCAATTGGGCGTGGTGAGGGACTGAGGCGATTTCACATATTTAATCTGACTCGAACTTTTTTTGATCACACGAACTGTTTAACGTTAATTAATTAATTGTATCAAAATATTTAAATATTGAATTGTACCATTGTGTGTAAACGGCTTAAACACATTCCCATGGATGCTAGAACGATCCTCGCTATGACAGTGCCTCTTTTAAGGGCAAAGTTATCCGAACTAGGTTTGAATACAACTGGCAGAAAAGGAGCTTTGCAGCATCGGTTGTTCGATCATTATGGATTAGTTGTGGATGACGATGAGGATGGCGATGCTGATTAGGATGGTGCGAATGCTAGTGGTTCTTCCAGTTACCAAGAAGCGGTTCAACATAGTAGCTCGAGATTTATCCTACGCGATATTCAGGACAGTGTTTCATAATTTTCATGCTCCGAACAAGAATACGTCAATCACTGGCTGTCTGAATTCGATGACGTTGCAGTTACCGTGGGTTGGGATAATTTCCAGAAATTCATTTATGCTAAGAAACTTCTGATTGGAGCTGCCAAGCCTTATATCAAAAGTACAAGTGGAGTTAGGTGTTGGATTGAGCTGAAAAACGCGCTGAAGGAAGAATTCGGAAAAAAAAACTATGTTCGGCAGAGATACACAAGACTTTTCGACAAAGGCAAAACAACCAAAAGAGACATGCATCGAATAGCTATATAGTTTAATGGAGATCAGCAAACCTATAAATCTTGATGAGGAAAGTCTAGTATCGTACTTCGTTGATAGATAGGGAGGCAGGGTTGTATCAAGCGAAATCCATAAGGGAACTTAAAGAAGAAGTATTCATTTACGAAAGGATGAAGGGTAAGGGAAATTCTAAAGACAATTTTAACAGGGAATCGACAGGTAAACAGACTCAGAGCAACTTTTTAAAAAAATGCTTCAAGTGTAACAGCGAAGGCCATATTGCTAAGGATTGCAAGGGCGAAGTAATATATTACAAGTGCAAAACAAAGGACACATTTCTAAAAATTGCGATGAGAATAAAACAACTATTTCCATTAAGAAAGAGCATTGCAAACGTGCTGGAAGCGACGGCTGCGAAGGGACTCATTTACAAAAAGATGAAAGCTGATGAAGTGACATTCGTAGCAATGATTGATTCGGGATGTGACTTGTGTTTGATGAGAGAGGACATTTTCAAAAGTTTTGCCGGCTTGAAGCTAAAACCAAAGGTTAAGCACCTGAGAGGTATCGGCAAGGGCGAACTTGTGCATCCTACGGTCACGTTCGACGTCGATCTTGAAGCAGATGGCGTATGCTTCTAAGTAACTTTCCATGTCGCTAAACGGAATGAACTCGAGTACGCTGAAATTGTGGGAAACAATGTGCTACAATCAGTCGACGGTCAGTTCCAACGGAGTCATGTTCAGGGCAAAATAGAGAGACTTCGCATCGACATTTAATGGAATGTGTGTCACGGAGATAGTCGAGGAAAGTTCTGTCCTTGATAAAAATAATTTATCTCACCTAGACGACAGCCAAAAGCTAAAGGTACAGCAGCTTGTTACAGAGTACAAGCCAATAAAATCGATAGAGGCTCCAGTAAGCATGAAAATCGTTTTGGAAGACGACATTCCTGTATATCAACGCCCAAGACGCACGTCATACGAGAACAAGTGCTTCATAGAGAAGCAAGTGAAGGAATGGTTGGCAGAGGTAATTATTGTACCCTGCTCCTCAGAGTATGCTTCGCCAGTGGTCCTGGTAGCTAAAAAGGACGGATCCAGACAATTTTGTTGCGATTATCGTCGACTCAATCAAAAAATCAAGAATAATTGACGATGTTCTCGACAGGTTGCAGGGCTCAAAAATATTCACAATTCTGGACATGAAGAACGGATTCTTTCATGTGCCGATTGACGAAGAATCCAGGAAGTTCGCAGCGCTCGTGCCGCATAACGGGCAGTACGAATTTACTCATGTACCGTTTGGTATATCAAATTCTCCTGCTAATTTCTGCCGATATGTAATGGCTACGTTGAGGGATCTCATTCAAGCGCAAACGATCGTTGTCTATGTGGACGACATAATCGGGCCAAGTAAGAACGAATATGAAGGACTAAAGGCGTTGGAGAAAGTATTGAGCGTAGCTTCGAAGGCTGGATTACGAATCAAGTGGGAAAAGGCACAATTTCTAAAGAGCAAGATCAATTTCTTAGGCTTCACTATTGAGAACGGAACTATAGCACCCACCAACGAGAAGATTAAAGCAGTCGTACATTTTCCAATTCCTCAAAGCAGACAAGCTTTGCAGCGGTACTTGGGTCTGGCGTCATATATCTGGCGCTTCATTAAAGACTACGCCCTCACAGCAAAACCTTTAGGCGACCTTCTTCGGATGGAAAGCAACAAAAAGGATGACAGAAATCTCACGTTGACAGAGAAAGGATTACTTTCGTTTAACCTCTTGAAACAGATACTAGTGTCAGCACCAGTACTCAAACTGTGCGATCCGACAGCCACAACCGAACTACATACAGATTCAAGCAAGTATGGCTTTGGAGGCGTTTTAATGCAGACAGACTCGGAGGATCAGCAGTTGCATCCTGTATAGTTCATGAGCAGGAAGACAAACGGATGTGAAGAAAAGTACAGTTTCTACGAGCTCGAGGTTTTATCAAAAATGAAATCTACAACTGCGGGAGGAATTCTTGGATCTAGGTGTTTTGTTTGACTCAAAACTTAAGTTCGCAGCACACTTCGATTACATCATGCCCAGGGCCTATGCTATGTTTGGATTTGTGAAACGGAATGCATCACTATTCCCTCACGGATCCCTACACCAGACTTGCGCTTTATTTTGCATTTGTCCGATCTAAACTAGAATATGCGGCTCTTATTTGGAATCCCTTCACTACCACTCATGGAAATAGAATAGAACGACTACAGAAACATTTTCTGAAATTCGCTTTGTTGCCGCTAAGGTTGTTAGACCCTATCCCTTCATACCACCAGCAATGTAGGATTGTTCACCTACCATCCCTTGAGCATCGTAGAAGTATCCTCGCCATTTGATTCATCTCTGATTTGGTGAATGGTAGTATCGACTGTCCCGAAAGTTGGTTTTCAAGCTCCGTCTAGGCCACTTCGGAATTTTGATCCCTTTTTTCTCGAGCTGCGGCGGACAAGTTATTCCCAAAATGAGCCCCTCTATAGGGCCTTTCATGAGTCTAACGCACTTCCAATTGATATTCAATTGGACTACTTTCAAGTAAATCAATTCTTAAGCATAGGTTAGTCAATTGTTTTGTAAATTTTAGTACGAAAGATAAATTGTTGAATTGTATAAGTAGCCAGTAAAGGAATTCCGTTGGCGAAATAAATAAATAAATGCGATGAAAACATGGCAAGTTTACATCCTTGGTAAGCCTTTTACCGTGGTTATCGATTGCAACGCTTTCGCAATGACGATGAAGAAGGATGACCTACCACCAAGAGTTGCCAGATGGGCTATGGCTCTGCAAGAGTTTCAATTTAAGGTAGAACACAGTGCTGGAATCAATATGAGGCACGTGGATGCATTAAGCCGATAGTCATGCTTTCTAATCGCAGATTCCACAAAGTCTCGTTTAGTGGGGGCACAGGACAACGATAGCTGGATAAAAGCTGTTAAATCCATATTAACCAACAACGATGACTACGAAGATTATATTCTAAAAAAGAATATCCTGTACAAGGACGCAGTTCTTGAGCTGTTAGTTGTTCCTAATTCAATGGAAGAGGAAATTATAAGCGTAGCACACAAGGGGGTCCACTTCGGTATAAAGAAGACTCGCGATATTTTGGAAAAGTGGTATTATATCCCTGGAATTCAACAGAAGGTAGAACGAGTTGTCAAAGTATGCGTGGAATGCCTGATCATCAACTCCAAGAGTGGAAAAAGGAAGGGTTACTCAGTCCCATTGACAAGGCTCAGGAACCTCTCGGAACCTATCACATCGACCACGTTGGACCCCTCACCGACACGAAGAAACACTATAACCACATTTTGGCTGTCGTGGATAGATTATCCAAGTTTGTTTGGCTTTATCCAACAAAGTCGACTGGAACCGAAGAAGTCTTAGAAAAACTGGAAATGGAAGCAGCAGTTTTTGGCAATCCTCGTTGCATAGTTACTGAGAGGGGAACCGCTTTTACTTCAGGACTATTTAACGAGTACTGCAACCGTGAAGGAATCCAGCTTCTACACATCACCACAGGCGTACCCAGAGGTAACGGCCAAGTGGAAAGAATTCACAAAATTGTCATCCCGATGCTCAGCAAAATGTGCCAGGAAAACCCTCTGAATTGGTATCGTCGAACAAGCCCGCTTTCAATAGAAATTACGCCTTATAAATGTAAGCAAGTCAGTTGATGTGAATATTTTGTCAGATGAAGTCGTGTCATCCATAGAGTGCGAAAGTCGTGGAGTTTAAATAAAAAACCTTTGTTTCCTTAATTTACTTTACTATATACGAAATGTACATTTTAATTTGTAATTCCCCACAAATTTTATATCGACATTAAAGGTGGCAAATTAGTTTCCCCTAAACAATTGGTGACCCCGACGTGATTCTTGATCCGGAGTGTGCATTTCGTCAAAAAAACAATGTACGTAACATTGTTTTTTATTGTCAAAAAAAAAGACATTTTTTCGGTGTTCGCTGCTGTTTGTGCATAAATCGTTGCCAAACAAAACGGCATATTCTTTCTAACATTAATTACTACAGTCAGAGCAATTCCTTTTGCTTGCGAAAAATATTTAAATTCGCTAAAAACATATCAGATTTAAGTTACATAACACCGCATATAAACAGCATAATCAGAATCGGCGCATTGTAACTGTGTTGGTGACTTATTCGCGGTGTAAAGACCTTTCGAAAAAGGAATACAATCTGAAAAAGAAAACCCGATGATATTTTTGATGCCTAAATTGGCGGACTTTTATATCGGTCTTCGCTCTTTAATTTCAATAAAGTAATACACGGTCCAAGTGAAATCGACTTTTACAGAGCCAAGGTGAAATCTGTTGAGCGACAATTAATTACGATGAGGCAGATTTGCAAGCGCAGCGAAAATATGTTGAATCGATGTCAACAGATTTCAACGCTGCTCAAGCCAGTTTGAAAAAATTGAATTTGGCGGAAGAATCGAGTGATGCGCGGCCTAATTTTGCAAAAATTTGTTTTGACGTCGAGTCAAAACTCTCTTGACAATCACTTCTGCAACAAAGGCGCAACAGCAATGCAAATTCAACTGCCTTGCAAAGCCATTTTATAAGAGATGGCAGCCTGAACTCAAGTAGGAGATCAAAGCTTCCGCACTTGGAACTTCCTCGTTTTTGTGGAAATTATGCAGCAACTGTGAACAATGATCAAGAGCTAAGTAAAATTAAACAAGAAAGAACGCTATGGTCGAGTACCTCGACTATCAGATACCCGTTACTCACCTAAAGGGACCAAAGGGAAATGGAGATATGCAAGCAGCAAAGCGAGATTTAAATGCGCCACCTACCGGCGGAAGACAGATTTAAGCATTGTGGGCGTTAGGGTAGGCGTGGCATGGATCAATCGATAGGCATTGACGAGACCAATACATTTCAGTTAAAATTTTTAATCTAGCATAAAAATTGTGGGCGCCACAGGCTTGGGCGGTTTGTGGGCGTTAGAGTGGGCGTGGCATATTCGCATAACAAACTTGCGCTGCGTACAAGGCTACGGAATCTAAATCTGAAATCCCAATACTCTATCTTTGATAGTTTCCGAGATATCCGCGTTCATACTTACGATTTTTTGACGTTTGTGGGCGGTTTGTGGGCGTTAAAGTGGGCGTGGCAAACTTTTTTTTAAGTCAATCGATAGGTATTGATGAGAACAATTCATTTCAGTTTAAATTTTTACTCTAGCATCAAAACTGTAGGAGCCACAGTTTTGGGCGGTTTGTGGGCGTTAGAGTGGGCGTGGCACTCTACTGAAACAAACTTGCGCTGCGTAAGAAGCTCAGGAATCTGCTCGCCAAATCTCAATAGCCTAGCTCTCATAGTTTCCAAGATCTCAGCGTTCATCCGGACAGACGGACAGACGGACAGACGGACAGACGGACAGACGGACAGACGGACAGACGGACATGGCTAGATCAACTCGGCTAGTGATCCTGATCAAGAATATATATACTTTATGGGGTCGGAAACGCTTCCTTCTGCCTGTTACATACTTTCCGACGAATCTAGTATACCCTTTTACTCTACGAGTAACGGGTATAAAAATTCCAATACCTCCGTGCTAGCCTTGAAGGCGTAGCGTTGGAAACCATACGTTCGCTAGAGACATCAGATGCGAACTATGATAAGGCTGTGGAATTATTAATTAATAGTTTTGATAACAAGCTTTTGCATTTCCAGGCACACGTAAAGGCGATATTTGGGTTAAAAGGTGTTGAGATCTGCTGCAGGTCTTCGCGAGCTAAGCGATAATATAAACACCCATCTGCGAGCAATCAGGACGCTTGCTACTGCAGACCAAATTCAGGATGGATTTTTAGGTTAGGTTAGGTTATTAGGTCTTTATACCCGTTATTCGTAGAGTAAAAGGGTATACTAGATTCTTCGAAAAGTATCTAACAGCCAGAAGGAAGCGTTTCCGACCCCATAAAGGGCATATATTCTTGATCAGGATCACCAGCCGAGTCGATCTAGCCATGCCCGTCCGTCCGTCTGTCCGGATGAACGCTGAGATCTCGGAAACTATAAGAGCTAGGTTATTGAGATTTGGCTAGCAGATTCCTGAGCTTCTTACGCAGCGTACCACTCCCACTCTAACGCCCACAAACCCTAGAATAAAAATTTTAACTGAAATGTATTGTTCTCATCAATACCTATCAATTGACTCAAAAAAAGTTTGCCACGCCCACTTTAACGCCCACGAACCGCCCACAAACTTCAAAAAATCTTAAATATGAACGTGGATATCTCGGAAACTATAAAGGATAGAGAATTGGGATCTCAAATTTAGATTCCGTAGCCTTGTACGCTGAGTAGTTTGTTACGCGAATATACCACGCCCACTCTAACGCCCACAAACCGCCCAAGCATGTGGCGCCCACAATTTTCATGCTAGATACAAAATTTTAAATGAAATCTATTGGTCTCGTTAATACCTATCGATTGATCCAAAAAAACTTGCTACGCCCACTCCAACGCCCATAACGCTTAAGTCTGTCTACCGCCGGTAGGTGGCGCATTTCAATCTCGATTTGCTGCATGCATATCTCCGTTTCCCTTTGGTCCCTTTAACTGAGTAACGGGTATCTGGTAGTCGAGGTACTCGACCATAGCGTTCTTTCTTGTTTGATTTGATTTGCATGGAAAAATTCACTTACCTAAAAGATTGCCGACTCTGCAGAACACCAAACTTGGTTGGATCGTTTCTGGGGGTCTGGCAAACGAAAGACAGAAAGTATGTGCCATAGCCACGTCAATCATATCGAAAACGGAAGATAAGTGCCTCACTGAAGCTGTAAAACGATTTTGGGAGATAGAAAATTGTTACTCGTCCGATATTTCTGTGACCAATGAGGATATTCTTTGTCAGCGTTTATTTCAGGAAAACGTTACTCTGTTAGGGAGCAGGCAATACTCGGTTTGACTCTTAAACAGCAATGGATTTGATGACCTGAGTGACTTCTTTGGTCTCTCGCTAAGGCGTCTTAAAAGTTTAGAAGCAAAATTGTCAAAAAATCCTGTCGCTAAGACTCAGTATAGCGCATTTCCGAAAGAATATATCGATCTCGGCCATATGTCGCTTGCACCCCAACAGGATTACCACAAACAATTCTTTTTGCCCCATCATTGCGTTCAGAAGCTGGATAGCAGTAGCACACAACTTCGGGTCGTGTTCGATGGATCGGCAAAAAGTACTTCAGGTCAATCGCTCGTCAATCTGCTTCTAACTGGCCCTACAATTCAGCAAAAATCTTCCACACACTTATTCGTTTTCATCAATACAGGTTTGCACTCTGCGGGGATATATGCAAAATGTACCGCTGTGTGCGAATCTCGCATCCAGATGAATATCTGCAGTGTATTCTCTGGAGAAATAGCCCTGAGGAGGAAATAGACGTTTATAAGCTAGAGACTGTCACATATGGAACAAAGGCTGCTGCGTTTCTGGCTATTCGTGCCATGCACCAGTTAGCTGATGATGAGGAATCTTCTTTTCCCATTGGGGAAAAAGGAACTTCTACGTCGACGATCTAATGTCTGGTGGAAATACAATTGAAGTACAGGAAATTCGAAGGCAAGCTAAAACTTTGCTTTCCAGGGCTTTCGAATTCGCAAATGGTGCTCCAACGAGCCGAGAATTCTTGAGGGGGAGTCGGAAGAAGAAAAGGAGAAGCTTCTTAAGTTTCATGACGGAACCGACATTGCCAAGACTCTAGGACTAATTTGCGAGCCAAGTTCGGACAATTTCTTATTCAACTGCTTACCAATGCTTCCAGATGGTCCACCATCCAAAAGAAGAGTTTTATCGGTAATGTCTCTAAATCGCAGGCTTGGAAACGATAGGCTTTTAAGAGTTGGAGGAAGGCTGCAAAATTCGAATTTAGACTACGACGCTAGGCGCCGTTATCCTTCCGTAAGGCCATCCGGTTAAAAGGTCAATAATAACCTTTTATTACCTTAAGTTCCTACATGTTGACCCTCAAGCATTGCTTGGATCGTTAAGACAAAAATATTGGCCAATCGGAGGTAGAAAATTTGTGGCCAGTGTCCTAAACAAATGCGTTAGATGTTTCCGGATCAAGCCAACGATTTTTCAACACATTATGGGCAGTCTGCCAGCTGATCGAGTCTGGTCAAACCTGGTTTCACACCACAGGAATCTACTTTTTTGGACCCTTTTTTTTACAAAGCTGAGGCTCGAAACAAGCCACCCCACAAATGGTATACACTTGGCCCTCGCTTAACACGGACTCTTTTAGCACGAACTCGGTCTTACACTGTTACAAAATTTGCTGCCATTCGCCTTTTAACACGCTAAAAACCTCGTTCTTACACGATTGCAAAATATCGATATCTAGTTTTTCTTAAATTATAAATGCCACCAAATGCATTTCAAATTTGATATGAATAGAAAAATATAATATCCTGTATTAATTATATACAATTTATAGATGTGTGTTATTTTCTCAGAATAAATTAAAAGATTTGGTTGTAGTGGCCAACGGCCAAGCTTGTTCCTTATTCATTGATGGTCATAATTCGAGTGACTTACAGCTAGCTAATTGCGGCTGCGCTGCCTGCAAACATTGGCAGCGGCCGTCATGTATATATCAAAGTATATGCTCACAATTGTATTTGTGCTGGTAGCACCAAGAGCGCGAGAGCAGTTGTATATGCATGCCTTGTATGTGTCTGCACTCAGGCCATGGGAATATTCTGACACTAGCACTTCCCATAAGTTGGGCTCTGAGGCGCATTCATATTTCGGCTGGCCGCAAGAGTTTAGCGGCCGGCACTTTTGTATTTGGTTAAGTACACTGTAACACAATGTTGGTGTCGGTACAGTGGGTACTCGCTACAATGATACATGCATACTACATCTCCCTCCTTTTGAAAAATAACGTAATGTAATGAAGTTATTTTCTAAAGAATATGTTTGATTTTTTTTTTTAATTTTAAAAAGTAATAAAAATTAAATTATTTCTAGTTATTAAAATTATCTTCTAGTACTTATATATTTGAAAATTTTAAAAGTTATAGAAATTATTTTGTATCGTAAAAGAAATATAAGAAAATTGGATAACATGTTATTCAAAAATGCTGTTCTAATCAGAAAATATTGATATCATGTTGTTTTTTATATATTTTTTTTATATGTATGTATTTATACCCGTTACTCGTAGAGTAAAAGGTTATACTAGATTCGTCGGAAAGTATGTAACAGGCAAAAGGAAGCGTTTCCGACCCCATAAAGTATATATATTCTTGATCAGGATCACTAGCCGAGTCGATCTAGCCATGTCCGTCTGCCCGTCTGTCCGTCTGTCCGTCTGTCTGTCCGTCCGGATGAACGCTGAGATCTTGGAAACTATGAGAGCTAGGCTATTGAGATTTGGCGTGCAGATTCCGGAGCTTCTTACGCAGCGCAAGTTTGTTTCAGTAGAGTGCCACGCTCACTCTAACGCCCACAAACCGCCCAAAACTGTGGCTCCTACAGTTTTGATGGTAGAATAAAAATTTTAACTGAAATGTGTTGTTCTTATCTATACCTATCGATTAACCTAAAAAAAGTTTGCCACGCCCACTTTAACGCCCACAAACCGCCCACAAACTTCAAAAAATTGTAAGTATGAACGTGGATATCTCGGAAACTATCAAAGGTAGAGAATCGGGATCTCAGATTTAGATTCTGTAGCTTTGTACGCAGCGCAATTTTGTCACGCGAATATGCCACGCCCACTACAACGCCCACAAACCGCCCAAACCTGTGGCGCCCACAATTGTTATGCTAGATGAAAAACTTTAACTGAAATGTATTGATCTCGTCAATACCTATCGATTGATCCAAAAACAAATTTACCACGCCCACTCTAACGCCCAGAACGCTTGAATCTGTCTACCGCCGGTAGGTGGCGTATTTAAATCTCGCTTTGCTGCTTGCATATCTCCATTTCCCTTTGATCCCTTAAGCTGAGTAACGGGTATCTGATAGTCGAGGTACTCGACTATAGCGTTCTTTCTTGTTTTTTTTTTTTTTTTTTTTTTTTTTTAAATATTTATTTATGGTATTTATTCTATGTATTTATTCTATGTATGGCCATACGTATAAATTGTATAAAAATTATTTTGAAATAAAAATTTTTAACCTATCTGTATGAACTTTTTGTTCTTTGTTTTTAATATTTGAAATTCTTATATTATCATTATCTCCTATACCAATTACTTTATATGGTCCCGTATATTTGTATTCTAATTTGTGACCTGTTTCATTCTTTAATAAAACTTGATCTCCAATTTTTAGTTCAAAATCTAAACAGTTTCTATCATAGTGACATTTTTGTTTTATTTTATTTGATTCTAATATTAATCTGGCTCTTTTGAAAGCTTGCTCTAATCTAAACTTTGTTTCTTTTGCGTAATCATCTATATTATAAACAGGTTCTATTCTCTCTATGCTATTAACCCTCCGTTATACACCTTCTCTAAAACCTTCGGTTGTACACCCGGGTCTGGCCAGACCCCTATGTATTTACCTGCATTTGTATGGGAATATATGGCATATGAGAGGTCAATTAGAAGCATCGCAGGTATATTTTTGGAATTTCTTACTTCTCTCATTGGTTTTGGCATGTATTGAGCTACCTACAGAAGCAAAAATAATATAAACAAATTTGTGAAGAAATACAATTTTTGTTTTATCCTTTTTTGTTCTTTATTTTGACTCATTTCAAAGACTCATTTCGCCTTCACACGCTTTATTATACTGAACGGTAGAAAGTAAATTAACCGCTCTATTCGTTTTCGGCACATAGCTGCAGATTGAAAGAAGGTTTTCATGAAAACCAAGCAACGACGAAAGCACAGGGCGAGAATTGTCCTTCTTCATTTCTGGTGGAAGCGTTTGTTGGCTCGTATGGGGCCAACTAATGCAAGTCCAATAAAAGCGAGGCTTTTATTGTACGACCACTGTTCGCATATCGGTTGGATAACTGTATCATCACATTTTCCCCTTGATCAACTTCACGCTTTTCTCCTTCTGATCGGCCACAATATAACTTTCCTTGCAAGGGATATTTTGTTTTCGAGTCACATGCCCAACAGACTTGTATGCCGTATTTCGCCGGTTTCGATGGAATATATTGCGTGAATTTAGTTCGGCTGCGATATGGAAATAGTTGCTCGTCGATAGTAATATTTTCATGCGGATCATAATTATCTCTGAGGTTTTCATTCAAGAAATTCCATATATCTCGAATGGGCGCAGCTTTGTCGGTTCCTTGGCGACATTCACGTATTCGACCGTTATCAAAACGAACATATCGTGTCAAAATCCTGAATCGATGATACGACATCGCTGCTCAACAGATGGGCAAAGCATTCGTACGCCACAAAACTGCCGCTTTCTGTATATTTTTGTGTGTTACACCCATAGCCAAAAGAATGCCGATGAATGCATCGAGCTCAGTGCTATTCAAATCAATCCAAATTCTTTGTTTTGAATTAGGATGCGCTTCATTCCATTTTTGAACGGCGTCTCTTGCAAATCGATTTGTTTCCGTGATGATAATAAATTAAGTATTGGGTGTAAAAAATAGTCTGAATATAGATTTGCCATAATAAATAATAAAAAAACCAGGTAGCATAGTAAAAATACATTATATTCCATATGTTTCCATACATTTTGTATAGGGGTCCAGCCAGACCCGGGTGCACAACCGAAGGTGTAACTTTTTACATTCATTTTTTCGTCCTGTTCTAGGATCCTTTTTAAATCCTCATATGCATAAATCGATAGAGAATGCAATTTTAGGAAGCTACCTGGAAGGCCAAGTCGTTACCTATAATAGAAATATGTTAAATTTACGTCCAAAGTCAAAAAAGGTCTGGCCAGACCCGGGTGTACAAGGGAGGGTTAAAATGTTTTGGTAAATTCGAAGTCCTACCAAACACTAACTCATATGGACAATAATCATGTGCCATAGAGGGTGTCGTGTTGAAACAATAAACAAAATATTTTAGCCATATATCCCAATCCGTTTTATCAGTTGAGATGTATGTACGTATAAATTCACTAAAGGTTCTGTGGCTTCGTTCCACAGTTCCGACAGTCTGATGATGGTGTGCTGTCGATGTTATATGTTTGATATTTAAGTTTTTGCATAGGTGTTCGATTAAAGAATTTTTGTATTCTGTTCCCATGTCCGTAATGAACGTCTTTATTGGACCGTACTTTAGAACAAATTCTTCGAATATAGCCTTTGCTACCGTTTTTGAATTTTTATTAGGTACTGGTATGGCAACAAGGTATTTTGACAGATCACATATTAAGGTGACTGCATATTCATTTCCTTGATCTGATTTCGGCAGTGGACCGATCGTATCCACAATTACCTTATCGAATACCATTTCTGGTGTTTCTGTAAGTGTTAAAGGAGTTTTAGTATGTCTTGTCGTTTTTGACATTTGGCATTTTGGACATTTACGTATGTACTGGGTTATGTCTTTACTCATTCCTTTCCAATAGTAGTGTCTTTTGACCTTGGCCAAGGTTTTTGTTATACCTGAATGTCCTCCTTGAATAGGGTCGTCATGTAATGTAGACAATATTGCTTCTTTTTCGTTATTAGTTGTTATTAGGGTCACCGGGTTGAGTAGTAATAGAGAGCCATACAAGGCATGAGAAATACTTTGCTCTACCTAGTTGGTCCAAGATGTCATCAATTCTTGGGAGTGGAAATTTATCAGACAGAAGTTTTTTGTTGATTTGACGATAGTCAACTACTAGTCGCCATTTCTTTTCGTTTGAACCCGGAAGGGTTTTCTTTGGGACAAGTAGAAGTGGGCTGTTGTATTCTGATACAGATGGCTCGACTATATTGTCTTCGATTAATTTTCCTACTTGTTTTTGAATTTCCTCAACTTGGCTGTGCGGGCTTCGATAATTATACCCGTTACTCGTAGAGTAAAAGGGTATACTAGATTCGTCGGAAAGTATGTAACAGGCAGAAGGAAGCGTTTCCGACCCCATAAAGTATATATATTCTTGATCAGGATCACTAGCCGAGTCGATCTAGCCATGTCCGTCTGTCCGTCTGTCCGTCTGTCCGTCTGTCTGTCCGTCCGGATGAACGCTGAGATCTCGGAAACTATAAGAGCTAGGCTATTGAGATTAGGCGTGCAGATTCCTCAGCTTCTTACGCAGCGCAAGTTTATTTCAGCAGAGTGCCACGCCTACTCTAACGCCCACAAACCGCCCAAAACTGTGGCTCCTACAGTTTTTATGCTAGAATAAAAATTTTAACTGAAATGTCTTGTTCTCATCAATACCTATCGATTGACCCAAAAAAAAGTTTGCCACGCCCACTTGAACGCCCACAAACCGCCCACAAACTTCAAAAAATCGTAAATATGAACGCGGATATCTTGGAAAATATCAAAGATTGAGAAATGGGATTTCAGATTTAGATTCCTTAGGCTTAAGCGCAGCGCAATTTTGTCACGCGAATATGCCACGCCCACTAGAACGCCTACAAACCGCCCACCCCTGTGGCGCCCACAATTTTCACGCTAGATCAAAAATTTTAACTGAAATGTATTGGTCTTGTCAATACCTATCGATTAATCCAAAAAAAAACTTTGCCACGCCCACTCTAACGCCCACAACGCTTAAATCTGTCTACCGCCGGTAGGTGGCGCATTTCAATCTCGCTTTGCTGCTTGCATATCTCCATTTTCCTTTGGTCCCTTTAGCTGAGTAACGGGTATCTGATAGTCGAGGTACTCGACTATAGCGTTCTTCCTTGTTTTTTATATAGATCGGTTCATCGTCTTCAATCTAAATTTCTGCTTGTAAAAATTGTTTGTTGTTATTGATTCGGTTTCAAGACCGAATACGTCAGTATATTTTCCGCATAGTTCCGTTAATTGTTGTTTAAATTGAATTGGAAAATTTTTCTTCAGTTCTTCTATGATTTTTTGCTTTCTATTACTTGAAGTGTTTTGAATTACATTATAATTGGAAATTGGTTCATATTTTAAATTTGTTATACTAACCAATTGATTCGGCCAAAGAGCTAGTGGGATGGCTCTGAGAGCGCCGAGCTGAAGGCTACCGAACGGGTCGCAGGTTGCGGATAGCGAGCGCCCTGGTTCTCCAGGGTAGCTACGAATAAGCGTGGAAGTTGGACACGGCCCGGCTACCGCCAAGCCCCCAACACGAAGCGCAAATAAGTAGCCCCGGACAGTCAGCGGGTATCTGCGCCGTAGCAGTACCGACGTCGCGCTTGTGCTGCCGCCTCCGACAAATAGCTCACACATACCCCTTCCCACACTCTTTGAACCTACCTCTTCCCTACCCACACAACTCATCTCACCCCGGGCTGAACTAAGGTGTCACTCGTACCGTGCCGAGAGTCAATCTGGCTGGGAGCCCGAGTCATCAAATAACTCAGTCTCAAACGGTGAGCTCAGGCAAGTGGCAACCGCCTGTTCTAAGTCAGCCTTACCCGGGTACGGCGGATCTCTGCCCGGGTGGACCTGTCCTTTCTCCGCAGCTCGTGGGAATTTAAGAATAGAGAATTTAAAATATAAAAAACCAAAAGACTGCACAGTACAAGCGCCCGACACTCTTATAAAGTCGGAAGTCGCAACCAACGACGAGAGAAAGAGCAAGATCACGGCTCTGACCACCCCAGTCCATGTGACGTCCACCCCTGCCAAGGCCAGCGAACCACGCAGCCGGCTAAGCCCAACTCGCCATAGCGACAAGCCCAAGCCTCCCACCAGCGTAG
The DNA here is from genome assembly GCF_014743375.2 of Drosophila subpulchrella. Classification (NCBI taxonomy): domain Eukaryota; kingdom Metazoa; phylum Arthropoda; class Insecta; order Diptera; family Drosophilidae; genus Drosophila; species Drosophila subpulchrella. The sequence goes on along the minus strand of NW_023665591.1, from coordinate 1,434,752 downwards.
GTGTGGCTAACCAGCCACTCCAACCTGAGGGGAGCGCCAAAGCCGGTCTCGTGGTGAGTACCAGGGCAAAGGAGTTTAAGAGGGTACCACCTAACCAGGCAGGACGTCTTGAAAGAAAGAAGGCTTCTAGGATCCTCAAACGGCTGGTCACCAATCCGATACGTGAGGATCAGACATCGAAATTGGATTACCAGAAAATCCAAGAGGACATAGCCTGGACATAGCGAAGGCAGTTATCCCAGATTTCGACATCGCTATGACTACCAGCAACAAGCGAGAGAGGTCGATGGAGTCAGCTCATCCAGCGAGCAAGAAGGCCAAAGTAACCAACCGCGGCACATGGTCGAGATCCTTTGCGGAAGTGGTAAAGGATCGGAAGATCATTGGAGTCATCGACCAGAGCGATGAAGGCGGAAGGATCCCAAAAAACATTTTGGGGTCTGGTTAGACGGGCCCTTGCGACAGTGGCCTTGAAAGTGCTGGACGAAAACCCAGGCCCGCCACCCGATTGCACAGATGCAGGGTGGTACCAGGGCAACGTAAAGTTGATCGCCTGCGAAGACGAGAGATCGGCAGCACTCTACAAGGCTGCAATTACCAAAGTCGGCGAGGTCTACCCCGGGGCCAAGCTGGCAGTTTGTGAGGCTGCAGACATCCCGTCTCGACCGAGAGCGAGGGTGTGGCTGCCGTCGGAACCATCGGAACCAGAGGCTATACTCAGCCTGCTGACCAGGTTCAACCCAAAACTTCCAACAGACGGTTGGAAGGTGGTCAAGGTGGAGAAAACCGAGCGAGTCACCATGAGCGTGGTTATCCTCCTGAACCAGGCCTGCTTGGAACCCCTCGCAGCCCAACAGCACAGAGTGAACTACGGGTTCGATAAGGTGCAGCTTCGCATATATGACACCGATAAGATAGCGGCAGACAACCTGGCTGCCTGTGCGTCGTACAAACCCCCGAGCGACGACGAACCAGATCACGAAGAGGCCACCCTCACCGGCTACGTGTCAACCGACTCGGAGCTGACGGAGAGCCTGAAACAGCTGTGCACCCAGGACACAACCCGACCAGGGCGCTCTGTCCTCCAGGACATAGCGGAGGAAGCGGAGGGTACCCAGCCCGACCCCAGTCCCAAAGATGGTGCAGTTTCTGCAAATTAATCTGCACCACAGCAAGGCGGCATCCGCTGCCCTCCTCACCCGCCTGGCAACAGGCAACATAGACGTAGTCCTCATTCAAGAGCCATGGATTGTTGGTAACAACATCTGTGGCTTATCAACCCCCCTATACAAGCTATTTTACACCAAGGACAAGGGTAAAACCAGAACCTGCATTCTTACAAAGTCACACTTTAATACATTTCTTATTCCACAGTTTAGCGAAGGCGACCTTACCACGGTCAGACTGGAGCTAAACGAACACACCCATCACACCATAGCATCATTCTATCTGGCTCACGACCACGAAGGGCCACTACCAAACACCACTACCCAAGAACTCATACGCACTCACTCATCTAAGGAACTCATCCTGGGTGGGGACGCTAACTCTCACCACACACAATGGGGAAGTACAAACACCAACGAAAGGGGTGAGTTACTCTACGACTATCTCCTTCAATCAAATCTATTCATCTGCAACAAAGGTAATGACCCAACTTTCATCACTAGAAATAGGAGGGAAGTACTAGACATTACTCTAATATCTGATCCCCTACTTAACCAACTAGAAGCGTGGAAGGTGGGGATCGAACACTCATTCTCAGACCACCGTTACATAGAATTTACAATAAGTCTAGACCATCCTCCCGCCGAGAACATCACTAATCTAAGATTAACCAACTGGGGATACTACAAAAATCTCCTCAACAGGAACCTACTCGCTCCCCCGACACGCATACGCAACCGTCAAGAATTAGATAACCTAGCTAACACTTTTACTGATATCTGCGGTGAGGCCTTAAAAAGGGCTTGCCCAAGTAGAACAGTCAAAACAAAGCACAAACCCCCATGGTGGAACCCAACCCTGGCGAACCTTAAAAGAGAGTGTAGAACTTACTTCAATAAAGCTAAATATAACAATAGCGAATCGTCCTGGAATCTATATCATTCAAAACTAAGCCTATACAAAAAGGAAATAAGAATATCAAAACGAAGAGCCTGGGCTAACTTCTGCAGTAGCATAGAATCTACTGCGGAGGCATCCAGACTCAGAAGAATTCTAGCTAAAGCTCCAGCTACCATTGGCTATCTTAAAACCAATGCTGATGGCTGGACGGAAAACAGTCAGGAAACCCTTGAACTACTGTTAGACACACACTTCCCTAACAATACCCAGGTAGTGGAGGACCTCCACATAGAGGTGAATCTAGACGACCAGAGTATTGCCAACATTTCAAACCCTGACCGCATTCAGTGGGCTGTTAACTCTTTTAAGCCCTTCAAATCACCTGGCCCAGATGGGTTCTTCCCGGCCCAGCTACAACGGACATTAGATATGTCCCTTCCCTGGCTGACAGCCATCTTCCACGGCTGCCTTGCTCTAAACCATATTCCAACAAGGTGGCTGGACGTTAAGGTAATTTTTATACCGAAAGCCGGCAAGCCCTCCCACACCAACCCAAAGGACTTCCGCCCGATCAGTCTCTCTTCCTTCTTGTTGAAGACCCTGGAAAGGCTAATTGACACCCATATCAGACTAACCATCGACCATAGCCTACTCTCTGACGCACAGCATGCGTACCGTAAGGGTAGATCAACCGATACCGCCCTCCACTCTCTAGTGTACAGTATAGAACGAGGCTTCCACAATAAGGAATACTCTCTTGCAGCGTTTCTAGACATAGAAGGCGCCTTCAACAACGTCACCCCAACGGCGATTACTGGTGCTCTGACTGAACTGGGCATTGAGCGGCCCATAGTGGGACTCATACACACCATGCTAACCAGCAGGGTAGTGCACTCCACTATGGGATCGGCCCACTCGACCAGGAATGTCAGTAGAGGAACCCCACAAGGGGGCGTACTCTCACCTCTTCTATGGGTTTTAGTGGTCAACAAACTGCTATCACTTCTAGAAGAGGCGGGCACAAAAGTGGTAGCCTACGCGGATGACGTGGTTATCCTACTGCAGGGCAAATTCCCGCAAACCCTTTGTAATCTAATGGAGACAGCCCTATCCACCCTTTCCCGGTGGACGGCTGGCTGTGGACTGGGAGTTAACCCGGAAAAGACCGAACTAGTTCTCTTTACAAGGAAGTACAAGGTACCAATTCTAGTTCCCCCAAAACTACACCAAACGCGCCTAACCTTTAGCAACCAAGCAAAGTACCTAGGTGTCATCCTTGACAAAAAGCTCCTCTGAACTGATAACATCCTAGATCGCACACGCAAAGCGGCCATAGCCCTCTTCGCTTGTAAAAAAGCCATAGGGAGGAAGTGGGGTTTCTCCCCCATGATAGTTCACTGGCTATATACTGCAATAGTCAGGCCCATTCTCCTGTACGGAAACATCGTTTGGTGGCCTTCTCTAGATAAGAACTGCAACCTCCGGATCCTTCACAAGATCCAAGGGAGCGCAGAGCTCTGCATCAGTGGGGCGCTGCGCACTACCGCCACTGAGGCACTAAACACAATTCTCGATCTCCAACACCTGGACCTACTTGCCAAAAGCTGGGCATCTGCAACAGCGCTGAGGCTCCGTGAAGCAGCGGCATGGACAACGGGCTCCACGGGTCACTCCAATATCCTATCAAAACATTCACCCCTACCACGTTATACAGACTACGTCCCACCCATAGTCAACTTCGAAAGAAGATACAAAATTTATATACCCACCCGTTCAGACTGGGACAACCTCCCACATCAATTCGTAAACGCCGTCAACATATACACGGACGGCTCCAAGTTTAACTCCCAAACAGGTGGGGGAGCCTTTTCCCCCGAACTAGACATAAAAGTCTCATTCCGCCTAACAGACCACTGTAGTGTTTTCCAAGCGGAAGTGATGGCAATTCAGGAAGCCACTACCCACCTGAACACGTCTGTACATAAAGACATTGATATCTTCATCTTCTCGGATAGTCAAGCTGCCCTCAGGGCCCTCGACTCCTACACAACGAGCTCAAAAACAATCTCTGAATGCCGCAAATCTCTTAACGAGATGGCCACTCATCTGAGAATCAACCTCATCTGGGTGCCTGGGCACCGCAACATTGAGGGCAACTGCATAGCAGACGAACTGGCAAGACAGGGGACAACCGCCGATATCCTTCGTGATAAGGACACGGTAGGGATGCCCATGGCTACCTGCAAGCTCCATCTCAGGCAGAGATTGTATACTCTTTCCAACAACCGTTGGAACTCAATCTCAACATGCCACAATTCAAGACTCACATGGCCAAACTATAACACGAAAAGAACAAAAACTCTCCTACAATGTAGCAGGGAGGACATCTCCACTCTCCTAAATGCCCTCACGGGCCACTGTCTTATAGGGACTCATGCGATAAGGCTGGGTCTAAGTTGCCACGACTTCTGCCGCATCTGCAAAGAGATAGACGAAGAGGAGAGCATCGAACACCTCCTATGCTTCTGCCCAGCGCATAACCTAAAGCGCTTTCAAACCCTAGGTAGCTACACACTTCCGAACCTTGCGGCCATTCAGGACGTAAGCATTCAAAAACTACTATGTTTCTTGAGAAGAACAGAATACTTCGCGAAGGCAGAAAACCCATGAGCTAGGGAAACGGATCTTTCAGAGGTCATGTGGTATCACAAGGGGCCCATTGTGGCCTAAGTGAGGGGACTAATATTTAGTCTCCAACCACTCCTACCTAACCTAACCTAACCTAACCAATTGATCAGTACTGGTTGTGTTGAGTAATCGGACAAATGTATTCTCTTTTGATGTGATAGTATTTGCAACGTAAATACCAGGTTGAATCTCCAGATTTGGTATTAATATAGTATCAGTATCGGACATTATTTTGATTTTTCGAACTACTTGAGATCTGGCTGGTAGTAGAATTGTATTATTACCAGAAGTATATGTTATTGGGATATAAATATGAATGTCTATATTATTTGGTTTTATTATAAACCAATCCTCTGTAGGGTTAAGATCTATTTGACAGTTTAATTCTTTTATAAAATCTATTCCTATTATTCCCTCACATGGAATCGCAAAAGCTTTATTTACTATATGAAAATTGTATGGAATTATATATTTGTCTGTTTGGAGTTTTACTGGTGCCAGTCCTTTGGATTTTATGATTCCCTCGCCTATTCCTTGAATATTTATTGTATTTTTTATTTGTATGTTGCTAAAGGTATCTGCATTTTCTTTTAAAAGTGAAATATTTGCTCCCGTATCCACAAGGAACGTAAGCTGCCTTCCTGTTTCTGAATTAATAAATGGTACGAAGATATTGAGATTGAGGTTTATGGTATATACCGTTGGTATTTTTAATTTATTGTATCTAAAGGGGTCTGCGAGTTTCCCGAAACTGGCTGGGTAAAGCGGACATTATTGTTGTGTTGTGTGTTGCCTTAATTGCTTGTATTTTGGTTATTATTGTTTTATCTATAATTTCCACGACCTCTACTATAGTTATTGGTCTGGTTATTATAGTTTCTATTAAAACCATTATTTTGTTTGTAACCGCTATTTCTGTTGTAGCTGTTATATTGGTAATACCCATTATTTTGGTAGTTACCACGACCATTTCCTCTACCTCTACCACGGTAGTTACTTCTGAAGTTGTTACCTCTATAGGCCGGTCCTTTTCTGGCAAATAGTATTGCGTTTGCATTACCCGTCATTTCCGTACTACACTGTATATATTTGGTGACAGCCTCATTCATTGATGAGAAGTTGCCTGCCTCAAGGATTGTTTTGAGTCGGCCATGCTCACAATTTTTGACCATTGTGTTTATAGCCTCCTTGGTGCTGAATTTGTCCGCATGTTCAGCGGGTAATCCTTCATCAATATACGAAGCTTCGAGTAGCTTTCGTAAATTGTCAACTTCAGTTGTGAATTTTTCAGCTGTTTTTCCTTTTTGAGTAGTTTTAGCCATTTTTGCTTTGACTACATCGGATGTTTCGCCGATAATTGTGTCTTGTAATTATACCCGTTACTCGTAGAGTAAAAGGGTATACTAGATTCGTCGGAAAGTATGTAACAGGCAGAAGGAAGCGTTTCCGACCCCATAAAGTATATATATTCTTGATCAGGATCACTAGCCGAGTCGATCTAGCCATGTCCGTCTGTCCGTCTGTCCGTCTGTCCGTCTGTCTGTCCGTCCGGATGAACGCTGAGATCTTGGAAACTATAAGAGCTAGGCTATTGAGATTTGGCGTGCAGATTCCTGAGCTTCTTACGCAGCGCAAGTTTGTTTCAGCAGAGTGCCACGCCCACTCTAACGCCCACAAACCGCCCAAAACTGTGGCTCCTACAGTTTTCATGCTAGAATACAAATTTTAACTGAAATGTATTGTTCTCATCAATACCTATCGATTGACCCAAAAAAAAGTTTGCCACGCCCACTTGAACGCCCACAAACCGCCCACAAACTTCAAAAAATCGTAAATATGATCGCGGATATCTCGGAAAATAACAAAGATAGAGAAATGGGATTTCAGATTTAGATTCCGTAGGCTTGAGCGCAGCGCAAGTTTGTCACTCGAATATTCCACGCCCACTCTAACGCCCACAAACCGCCCAAGCCTGTGGCGCCCACAATTTTCATGCAAGATAAAAAATTTTAACTGAAATGTATTGGTCTTGTCAATACCTATCGATTGATCCAAGAAAAACTTTGCCACGCCCACTCTAACGCCCGCAACGCTTAAATCTGTCTACCGCCGGTAGGTGGCGCATTTCAATCTCGCTCTGCTGCTTGCATATCTCCATTTTCCTTTGGTCCCTTTAGCTGAGTAACGGGTATCTGATAATCGAGGTACTCGACTATAGCGTTCTTCCTTGTTTTTTTATAATTCCGTTTATAGTGGATTCGTTTTGAACTTTGTACAAGGTTGAGCCAACTATTTTTGATTTTATGACTTCATCTGCTATTTCTTCAAATGTGCCTTTGGTTAGGTTTACTAATTTCAAGGCTGTTATGAATCTTTGAAGGTTGATTTTTTGTCCGTTGAATTCAGGGATAGCATTTGCTATATCCTTAATATATGCCCGTTAGGCAACAGTTTTGTCCGTCATTGTTCTTACACCAAAGTCTTGTTCGATTTCGCAATCGGATTCAATTGTTTCCTGATCTGATAATTCAGATTGAAAAAGTACAGCTGGAATTGTGAGATTATTTAAATCTTTCTCTTCTACTTCTGGGCTGTCAAATTCAGATTCTTCTACCTGTACTGAGTCGACTTCTAGTGGATCTGATGATTCCAATTTGTCCCCAGTTTCTACTTTCAGAGGGGTGTTCAGAATGGTCGGTATTGAAATATTTAAGTTATACCTTTCTTTTATAGTTATTAGGTTTGATCGAAGTCTGGTTACAAATTTTGATACTTCAGACCAACGATTTTTATCTAGTCGATCTCTTTGCTCATGTATTAGTATACGCGCATTGTTGAAGCGAGTTACTAATATTTCTGCATGTTTATTTATAGTGGCTTGTTGTATTGATCTATTTTGCGTTAATGATTTATATGATTTATCGAAATCGGTTTTTAATTTATTTAGATCCTTATATAATCACTCCATTCCATTATAATATGGATTTGAATTATTCTTGTACACCACTGAAATTCTAGCACTACCTAATAGTCATTTTCGCTTACAATTGTTCTCACGTGGACACCCGGGATGGTGCTTAATACCATCGCTTTTTGTTTATTAGAGCAATGTATTAATGGTGAGCTTTCTAGATTATATGTTGACATATATAAATTTTCTAACTCATAGATAGTAATTGGGGTCGTTGAGACCAATGTGATAATTCTTTCACTAAAATGTTGATCCCTCATATAGGTATGGAAAACTGCCTCTGCATTCATTCTGTTTGTTTTGTTTATCTACCTATACTTGTGGCCATAATAGAAGAAATTGTACAATTTTGTTTTTGTTTTTTTTTTTTTTTTTTTATTTTTCTTTTAAAGTAAAATTTTTTTTGTTTGCTTTCAATAATTCTTGAAATTATAACTGGCAAGTTTTGTTTGTATCCTTTTATTTTTTTTAAAATTTTATCCAGGTCGTTTGCTCGACTCTTGAATCTTTTCTTCAAACACCTATTGTGTAGTTTATAGATTTTTAGAAGAACACTTGCTGACATTATAATTACAATTATTATTAACAGAATTGTTATCGTTTCTAAATCAATATTTTTAGATTCTATTCTGTTAACGACGTTCGCCGTTGAATCGACTACTTTTGTGTCTACAAAACCCATTTTGGGAATGTTTTCCAAAATTCTATATTTTATGCCAAGTATATATGGCGAATCTTTTGATTTAGATATACTATTATTCATAAAGAAAAATTTGGAAAGAAAAGAAAATATTTTGGATAGTAATTTTTCACATGGCAGATTTACAATTTGTCGCTCTATATAATTAAAATATCTGCCATATGATTTTAGTACAAAGCCTAACAAGGGGTTAGTAGTTTTCAAGCAGCGTTTTCACGCATCGGCTTGAGTGTAATATTTTAATATTAAGGTAACTTAGGCATTGTCAATTAATGCAGCCTGGTTACGTTACTTCGCACCAGTACGAAGTTTGTCCTCAATCTTTGTTAGTTCGGCATTGTGTAGTTGTGCTTCTTCAGATGTCGCTGCCGTCTTTATTAGATCCTTAGCCAACCTCCGTTGGCGCAAGAGTTTAATTCTCCTGCCGCTCCTCTTCTTCTTTGGTTTGTCCTTCTTCTGCTGGCGTGCCCTGTACTCAGCTATTGTGAGGGGGCGTGGTCCATCGTTGGGATACACCTCTAGAGCTTCTTTTAGACTCGGTGCATCCCTTTGCTCGACAGGAGCAGCTTTGTCCAGTCCAACGTCGTCGTTTATGTTCATTACTTTTCCAACGTAGGTGTAGGAGGAATTGCCATGCCTCTTACACTTTTTTTTTTGTCCTCTTATGGTCGTCCCTGGCCTATGGGTTTAGGCGGCGCCGGTGCTGGTCCTCGCACAGGCAGTAACGTAGATTATTTCTTTAATAGCTTTTCCTTAGCATTTGCATCATTCCTCTAACATAACCATTTTCTTCAAAAAATTTTTTTGTTGTTGGTGGACTTATTTTGGTTTGTTGTACACAATTCGGTTTTTGTTGCACTTCAATTGCACTTCAATTTAAAACTTTGTTTGCTTCGGCTGCGACATCACTGTCACGGTCGCCATGTATTAATTTTATCCAATTTATAGATGTGTGTTATTTCCTCAGAATAAATTAAAAGATTTGGTTGTAGTGGCCAACGGCCAAGCTTGTTCCTTATTCATTGATGGTCATAATTCGAGTGACTTACAGCTAGCTAATTGCGGCTGCGCTGCCTGCAAACATTGGCAGCGGCCGTCATGTATATATCAAAGTATATGCTCACAATTGTATTTGTGCTGGTAGCACCAAGAGCGCGAGAGCAGTTGTATATGCATGCCTTGTATGTGTCTGCACTCAGGCCATGGGAATATGCTGACACTAGCACTTCCCATAAGTTGGGCTCTGAGGCGAATTCATATTTCGGCTGGCCGCAAGAGTTTAGCGGCCGGCACTTTTGTATTTGGTTAAGTACACTGTAACACAATGTTGGTGTCGGTACAGTGGGTACTCGCTACAATGATACATGCATACTACAATCCTTACTTTTTAACATTTTTAAGTTTCTATAAAGCTTAACCTGTTAAGTAATTGTATGAAACAACTTTTTAATTTAATACCAAGTTTTAGTTTTGAAAATATGAATATTATGCATTTATAAAAGGCATATGTAAAATGTATGAAACTTTAATAAAAACAGACCAAGTTTGAACAAAAAAATTTTTTTTGCTGCCAATTCTGAATTTTGCGAACGTAACCCCTTATTTTGAATCCATGTTTCGCTTAACACTATTTATCGATTATATATCGATTTTCATCTACTTCTCAACCAAGGCCTCTCATCTGGAAATCGTTCATGACTTATCAACAGCCGCATTCATAGCAGCGTTAAGGCGATTTATCAGCATTCGGGGAAAGCCAAAAACGTTTTGGTCTGATAAGGCCACTAATTTTGTGGGTGCAAAAAATGAACTTGCAGAACTAAAGGAATTGTTCAAGAGTGAACCCAGTATGTCGAACATAGCTGCAAGTTGTCTTTCCGAGGGTATCGCATCGGCGGACTATGGGAAGCGGCCGTCAAAGCAGGAAAATTTCTTTTTTACATAGTTGTCGGTCCCACAATCTTGACATTCGATAAACTCCGAGCTCTTGTCTACGAAATATCTGCGATTCTTAATTGTCGTCCACTTTGTCCAATTTCAGAAGACCCGAATAATTTGAAAGTGCTCACACCGGCGCACTTACTAAAAGGCTCGTGCTTCAATTCGTTTCCAGAGCCAGACGTAACTCATCTCAAGGCTGCTCGTATCAATAGATGGCAACAATTGGTCCAGAAGCAGCAAGAAGGAAATGGAGCACAGAGTATTTGTCCTTGTTGCAAGAGAGGAGCAAGTGGAAATCTGGACAAGCCAACATAAGAGTGGGTGACGTCGATTGCTGAAGGATGAAAATCTGTCACCCCTTAAATGGCATATCGGACGCATCGAAGGGGTTATATCTGGCCAGGATGGCATCATCAGAGTTGCTATGAGTCGAACCGCAGCGGGTCTTGCCAAGAGGGCCGTTGCCAAACTAGCTTTTCTTTTTCTTTTCTTTCTTTGCAAATGTTTGTTTTTCCATAAATATGTTAATATTGAATTAAAGCTTTTACATGCCACAGATTTCGTGCCTGTCTCGTTATTTCGTATATCTAATATCTTTGTAAGCCGAGCGCTGCTTAGAATAGCTGCCGACTGTTGCATATACGTTTTTATCTTTAGTGCAGCTCCGATCTTGAATAATAAATTGTTATTGTTATTGTTATTGTTATTGTTATTATTATATTATATTGAAATAAAGGGTGGCAAATTAGTTGTCTTCCCCTAAACACAATCTATAACTTTCCCTTCTCAGACAATCCGAATAAAACTTGGCTTGGGTGTTGACTTATTGATTTTTGCATGTTATTAGCCGCATGTTCAACAGTTTTCAAACTCTATGCAAGAACAATCCTTTGTCTGGATCAGTCATTTTAGCGATCCTGGGACCTATGCTTCTATTTACCCTTTCGACTTGCCTCTTTGCCTGCTGGGATTCGTTAGCTATCATAATGTGTTTCACTTTATTTTCCTCTTAAAAGTCATGAAATTCTTTGGCTGTGAAGCATGTCCCCTAGTCTGAAATGACGCATGCCGGCCTCCTATTTGAGCTGAAATAGTCCTATAATGCTACTGTTACTTTCCTAGATTTTGTAGTTTTTTCCAGATAAAGTCTTACAAACTTTGAGAATGCGTCTATATTCACTAAACGTGTTTGTTAGCTCTACTCTTAACTACCGGGCCATAGTGGTCCATATGGATGTGTATTGTACAAAGCCAGAATAGGGGCTTCCAAAAGATTTTTTTTTAATATTTCTTAAAAAAAATATTATTTTTAATTTTTATATTTTATTGACCTTAAATCACTCATTAATACATCAAGAAACTTTTAGTTTTTATTCTTAGGTATGACCGATCGCGGCCTTAATTCGAAAAAGACTGACTTCTAAATTCTAAAATCTTATCCAACGACCTCGGCCAGAAGCTATTCTTTCTTAAACTTCTTGAACTTTAATTTTTGTTTAAACTAAAAGCTTTTGCTGAAACTGTCGCATCACATTATGAAATGATATTATGCTGACCGATGCAATTTGATTGAAAATTGGAACGCAATATGATCTGAACTTAGAAGGCATAAGTTTGGTCTTCGATTGTGAAAGTTTGGGCTTCGAACGGAAGCTTGTGTTAACTTTACGATTGACTAATTTATCTTACCAGGACAGCCAAGTGCGACCCTCAAATCTAATGGCAAAGGCAAAGCCAGAATCTTAAACAAAGGAAATGCCAAAATCGCTGAAGGCAAAGGCAATGTCGCTCAGATTGAATTTCAAAAACTGTTCATTTATTCCATGACGGGTTAGATATTTCTCCTCCAATATGAATTTCATTAAATTAATCTCTTAATTCTGTTAAAAAATTGTTTAAAAGGTTTTTCTAGTTCTGGCCGATGCTTTTTGGTTACAAATACATTTTTGTATTTAATTAAAAAAATCAAATATATAATAATTAAAATTAACAAGAAAGGAAATTAACTTCGGCAAGCCGAAGTTTGTATACCCTTGCAGTTATAATTATTAAATTTAATTCGAAATTCTTAAAAATACACAAAATGTTATTCCCAATAGTATAAGATAATATGTTAGAAAACACCGAGGCTATAATTTGTTTCATATTATTTTTTCTCCAATTTTCCGATCATTCCTATGGCAGCTATATGGTATAGTCGTCCGATTTTAATAAAATTAAATTCGAAGTTCAGAGTTAATTAAAAAATGTTATTTCCAAGCGTATGAGGATATATGTAGAAAAACACCGAAGCTATAATATAATTCATATTATTTTCCCACCGATTTTCCGATCGTTCCTGTGGCAGCTATCTGATGTAGTCGTCTTATATTGATAAAATTAATTCCGAAACTCAGAACTAATTAAAAAATGTTATTTCCACCAAAGAAATAATATTTTAAAATTTTTTTTCCGATTATTTCAATGGGAGCTGTAAGATATAGTTGACCGGTCCGGCTGCTTCCGAATTATATACTACCTGGGAAATAAAGAAGACTTCTGGGAAAGCTTCAACCCGATAGCTTTAATGCTGAGAGACTAGTTTGCGTAGAAACGGTCGGACAGACGGACATGGCTAGATCGACTCGTCTAGTGATGCTGTTCAAGAATATATATACTTTATGGGGTCGGAAGCGTCGCCTTCACTGCGTTGCAAACTTCTAACTGAAATCATATTACCCTCTGCAAGGGTATAAAAATGTTTTTTTGCTGATTATTCCTATGGTAGCTATAAGATATAGTTTTCCGATCCGGCTGGTTCCGACTTATATACTACCTGCAAAAGAAAGAAGAGTTTTTATAGTACGTAAAGTCCTCAAGTCGGAGGCAATTCTTCAATTTCGTCCTTTAGATCTTGAATTTCTCTATCAGCAACAGCAATAGCGTCTTCAATGTTGATAGATCATCGTTTTGCAGCAGAGTTAACAATGCTGGATATAAACATCTTATTGGGTCGCGGATCTTCATTGTCAGCAGCAGCTCCAGCACCAGAGTTACCGTTGATGTCTTCCTCATGACATCACCTCCACCTAAACCCCCTCGGGCATTGTCCCACTAGCGGAGATGCCATTCAACCCGGACACCGAACCGCCGACACAGCAGACGGGATACCGAACCGAGTAAACAACTGGGCCACAGGCAACCGGCCGAGAGCTGCTGACCTAAGGGGTTTCGCAATCTCAACATATGTACCCCACTCCCAAGCTAGCTCTCATTTGTATACTCAGAACAGAATAAAATTAGTCGAAGAGTGACACTCGACCAGAGAAGTTTATCTTTGCCTCTATTTCATTGGAATACTAAATAAGCACCTATATCTATAATACTGTAACCAGCCACCTCCGGACCACAGACTTATTGGCGCAGCCGGTATCTAAAAGAACAAAGGATGAAATTGACGAGAATCATCATTATAACCACCATGTAATAAATTGGGTAAGCCAAGGGGCAGAGTGAAAAGTGAAACAAAAGGGGCAAACGTTTTCAAAAAAATTGAACAATGAAAAAAAGAATAAATAAAACAACGATCTCAGTCAGCGAGTTAGTGAGGCTTAAAAGGAAAAATTAATTATTATAACAATGTGTTGTGTACAAAAAATGTTTTCCAACAAAAAATAAATACCTATAGTGTGATCGTCATGATTAATCCAAAATAATATGCTAAACGAAATTCTATTTTCCTACCTACTGTGAATCGCTGGGAATATGGCTAATTAAATCGGAAAATTTTTGTGTGTGTATCCATATCAATTGTGACCATCAATCGCTGATCGGCACAAAATGCATCGCGCATTATATGGATATATATATATATATATAAAATCTTACACTGAAAATTATATTTTTTTGTATCCATATCAATTGTGACCATCAATCGCTGATCGGCACAAAATGCATCGCGCATTATATGGATATATATTTATATAAAAAATCTTACACTGAAAATTATATTTGTGCACCCATATCAAATTGTGACAATCAATCGCTGATTGCAAGAATGCATAGCGCATTAATAGGGATATTTAAATCAAAAAATTTGGTTGATTGATTGATTCACAGAAAAAAAGAAAAAAAAAAATGGATGCACTCAATAAAAATTTTTTGGAGCCTCACATAATTCACATCTCCACCCATACAAAAATGTGTATATGCATGGCCGGGTATTGTCTCCCTTTCCCCCCATTGCCACGAAACCCAATACTTTTGGGTCTTAGGCCCGACGAAGGGCAGCTACAATGTTGCAGGAAAACAACACAAACTCAAAAACTCGCGGACTAAGGAAAAAAGGAAAAAAAGGGAATTAAAATTGAATAACAACTTTTTATAATGCTCCCTATTCCCCCAACGAGCCCAATCACTTTGCCTCATGGTTGCCACGACACCACAATAAGACACACACATACACTAATATTATCTGCATTTCAGATTATCAACATAAAACAACAACACGAACAATAGTAACTAAATATACATATTAAGCCTTATCTCTACATACATATTTACACAACATTATTACATATATATTAAAGAAAAAACATATTTTCTAAACACACTTTACCAAAAAAAAGAGAAAATAAATAAATAAATGAAATAAAAAAAACTAGACTAGACTTTGAACATGTTGGACACTAAACTTGAATGGGACAGCATTAGGGAAAACCTTAAACGCATTTATGCATGCAAAGAGACAGAACCGATACTCATCGCCGAAATTCAGAACCTCCCCAGCGGGTTGTCTCTGGGTAAATTATTCTTTGAGATCACCAGACTCCGTAGTGACTTGTTGTCACTCCCTGCAGACTCCGACCACGGAGTAAGTGCGGCATCAAAACGAGCTCTTTACGATGGGGTCTGTCTTAATGCCTTTTTACCCGACCCACTCAGAACAGTCATCCGGGCCCGAAATCCGACAACGATCGAGACGGCTTATGAGTGGTGCCAAGCCGAGCAGAGTTTTGGTTTTTTATTTACCAAAAACAAAACAAATCGCAGAACAATAGGTTCAACTTGGACCGTAATAGGCCCTACCAGAAGAGTTCGTATCAAAACAACTACTCTTCCAATACTCATGGGCAAGACTATCGGGGAAATTCTTATTCCTCGGCAAACCCATTCCGTCAAGGCTCGTACCAAATCCAGAATCGTACCAATAACAACAGACAGAATAATGACAACAGAGCAGGGGGGTATAACACTGACCGAAATCCTTTACAAAGGTCTGCCTCCAACTTCAACAACATTGACGACAGCTCTAATTTTCAGCAAGAAGCCTCAACCGACAAGTCGGTTAAGTAAACAAATAATCGCACGGTCTGTCTCTTCCATATATAATTATCACTTCATCTAACTCCCCAGAACCACTAAAATTTCTCGTGGACACCGGTTCCACCTATTCCTTCGTGAACCCAACTCTTATTCCGCAAGGCGCCATACAAAAATTAGAAAATAATGTACGTATCACAACAGTCCTGGAAAGCTATTCACTGACCCGAACTGCTAATTTACCTATACCAGTAGAATTTAAAGAACAAGGCGAAATTCAGTTATTACTTTTCAAATTCCACCCAATTCGATGGTCTCCTTGGGATGAATTTCTTGACACTCAAACTCGAAACCCCATTCACATCGATTAACATTATAACGGAAATTAATAGAAGTACCGACGAACTTTTTATCCAACGGGTAACGCTTAATCCAAGTTACCAACAGATCAGGAGAAATCTTAACGAGCACATCCCTACGGACCATTTAAATGACGAGGAAAAGCAAGGATTGCTTAAAATTTGCAAAAAATTTCAGGACCTATTTTACGACGACGCGACACCTCTCACATTCTCCAACACAGTTAAGCACCCCATCCCGACTACCGACAATATCCCCGTTCATGTTAAAATGTACAGATACCCTTATATACATAAGGAAGAGGTCCGCAAGCAAATAGCAAAAATGCTCGACCAGAATATAATAAGAATGGCTGTTATTCCCCTTGGGGCGCCCCTGTTTGGGTAGTCCCTAAGAAATCGGACTCATCCAGCCAAAATAAATGGAGATTAGTAATAGACTTTAGGAAACTGAATGACAAAACCATCACGGAACCATCAGGTACCCAATCCCCAATATTAACGACCTTCTTGACAACATTGGCAGGGCAAAATATTTTTCCACCTTAGATTTAGCGAGTGGGTTCCACCAAATTCAGATGGACCCTCGGGATATGGCCAAGACAGCTTTTTCGGTAGAGAACGGACACTACGAATTCATGAGAATGCCGTTTGGGCTAAAAAACGCCCCAGCTACATTCCAAAGGGTAATGGACAACGTACTAGGAGAACTAGTAGGGGACATTTGCATGGTCTATCTTGACGATATAATTATATTCTCGGCCTCTCTTCAGAAACACTTGATGGACATAAACTCCGTATTTCAGAAATTACGTCAAGCGAACCTAAAAATCCAAATCACCAAGTCGAATTTCCTAAGGAAGGAAATAGATTTTTTGGGACACGTAATAACCCAGGACGGTATCAAACCAAATCCCGACAAAATAACAGCTGTAAAAAATTTCCCATGCCCAAAAACGACTAAGCAAATAAAATCCTTTTTAGGTCTATTGGGTTATTATAGGAAATTTATAAAAGACTTTGCTAGAATTACGAAACCTATTTCCCGACAGCTTAAGGGTGGAAAATCTGTCGTTATAGATGCAGAATTTATAGAGGCATTTGAAATTTGCAAAACCCTCCTAACGAACTACCCGATTTTACAACACCCAGACTTCCACAAACAATTTACTCTTACCACAGACGCCAGTAACTTCGCCATTGGAGCCTTTCTTTCTCAAGCCGTTCTTTTTCGCGAGTAGAACCTTGAACGAGGCAGAAACTCGGTATTCAACAATAGAGAAAGAGATGCTGGCAATAATCTGGGCAGTTAAGTACTTTCGGCCATATGTGTATGGCAACAAGTTCAAGATCATTACCGACCATAAACCCTTAGTTTGGTTGCAAAATTTCAAGGGCCAAAGCCCGGAACTTCTCCGATGGAAACTAACACTTTCCGAGTATAACTACGATATAGTCTACAAAAAGGCTCACAAAACGTCATTGCGGATGCTTTAAGAAGAATCGAACCAAACACACTTATCAATGACGTTGACCCACATATTTTAGACAGAATTCCGTTAGCTAAGAAGCCACTTAACACATTTAACATGCAAGTTATATTTGAAATCGGACAGACCTCCTCGGTCGCGGTAAACACACCATTCAAAAATAAAAACCGGACACACATAACGGAACCTTTTTTTACCTTACAAAAAATCACAGATATTTTGAAACCCATTTTAATACCCAACAAAACCTTAGCCGTTCACTCGTCCGACGAAATTTTCGAAGTAATTCAAGAAGCTTACTCAAAATATTTCGCGGACTCTCAACTGTATAAGGTTTACAGGTGTCTTATTGTTCTACACGAACCTGTTGACCCCGAGGAAATTAACAGTTTGATAAGAACCCACCACAACAATCATAGAGGGGTGGAAGAGATGTACCAGCATCTAAAAAGGGAAATCTGTGTACCCCAATTAAAGTCTCTAGTCTCCCAGAATATTCGGGATTGCGAAATATGCCTCACTCTCAAGTACGATAGGTCCCCACAGAAACCACCATTTGTACTGCCAGAAATACCAAATAGGCCCCTGGATATATTATACACAGACATTTATACTATTAATAATAATTATAACTTAACAATTATTGACAAATTCTCTAAATTCGCTCAAGCCTACCCACTCACCAATAGAAACTCCATACTTGTTACTAAAGCTTTCAAGACCTTCTTTTGCCAATTTGGGATCCCTAAAAAGTTAAAACTTGACCATGGAGCCGAGTTCTCTGGAGCCGTTTTTAAGGCACAATACGAAATAGAGCTA
Organism: Drosophila subpulchrella; assembly: GCF_014743375.2. Taxonomy (NCBI): domain Eukaryota; kingdom Metazoa; phylum Arthropoda; class Insecta; order Diptera; family Drosophilidae; genus Drosophila; species Drosophila subpulchrella. The sequence continues at coordinate 1,416,416 of NW_023665591.1, read as the reverse complement.
CATGTCACTTCTTTCCAAGAATCAAGTAGTAACTCGACAGTGGAACGGCTACATTCAACCTTAACTGAAATCTATAGGATAATTCTGAGTAAGAGGAAGGAATTAAAATTAACCCTAGAGCATGACGAGATACTTTCCGAAACAATAATAACTTACAACAATGCGATCCACTTTAGTACAAATTTAACCCCCTTTGAACTTTTTAGTGGTCGTACCCACATTTTCGACAAAACAATTAAGTTCGACAATGAACATGATTATTTACTAAAACTAAACGAATTCCAAACTACCTTATACCCCGACCTAAAAAAGCGCATGGAGGATGCCAAAAAAAAAACGAACGGACCTTCTAAACGAAAACAGGACAGATCCTCCTGACTTACCGGTTGGTATTTCTATCCTCCGCAAGGAAAATAGGAGAAATAAAATAACACCTCGGCTTAGTAAACACAAGGTTCTGCTAGATAGCGGGGTAACATTGCGGACTATAAGAAAACAAAAACTGCACAAACAGAAAATTAGGAAAACCACACTACAAACAGATAACTCATAAACCTACTTTCGAGACTTGGACACTTTACTTACAATATAATTTTGCAGATTGACCCTGGGAACTACTCAACGGTTCGTTAGTGAAATCCTGGACAATGATCAACCCCTTTTAAAAATCAACTTGGGAACGGCGAGAGTGGTGAAGTCCTTTAAAATTTTTAATCATGTCATTCACTTCACCAACTATGAAGACTCAGTAACTAAGATACACGAGGTGATAGGAAATTTACCCGACCAACAGGGCCTTGAAGAGCTGAAACTTACGTTACACCAAAAATAAGCTCAGGCTCAACAAAGATTAAATTCCTTGCTTCCTAACAATTGAAGAAGTAGGCCAAAAAGAGGATTAATTAATGGGTTAGGCGATATAGTGAAAGTAGTCTCGGGGAATATGGACGCCTATGACGAGGCAAGAATAAAAAAAGGAACTAAGCTTCTTACGCGGAAATTCCGAATTTAACACTAATTTCCAGAACGAAACGCTCGTAAGATTCGAAGAGATAAATGAACATATTAACAGGGAACAGGTACTTATAATCATAATCATAATCGTATCAAAATAAAATTTTTAAAGAAATAGATGATGAATATAAAAACATTCAACTCATCCAATATATAGATAGGATTAACTTCAATATAGACTTACTCTTCAATCACTTAAACAATATTGCGCAAAGCTTGATATTTGCTAAATTAAAGTTAGTCCCGAAATACCAATTAAATTCGGTCGTTAGAGAAAATTAAAAACGTACTATCAGAACAAATAATTGAACACGAACTATACAATGTGCTTTCTTTAGAATCAACCAGCCTTAATAAAACACTCATATTCCATATCAAAGTTCCAATTTTGTCAAAAGAATTTTAAAATTTGTACGTCTTATTTCACTACCACTAAACAAAACTATGTATGTAAACTTACCCAATGTTATAATTAAGAATGACCTAGAAATTAAGATAATTGAGGCACCTTGTATAAAAGTGGGAGGTACACTCATTTGCGAAACTCCTCTGACACCCAATAAGACAGAATGCCTTCACATCCTGCTGGACGACAAAGAAGCTACCTGCAGCACAACGAACAGATAATTGTTCTATATCCGCTAATGGAACAAAATACGTCGAGGCCGCCACTACAATAATTGACGACATCGAGATAAACCTTCCCCATGTCCAGAATTAAACAACAATCCCAACGGACGAAACCATAAACCTTCAGGTGCTACACCTTAGTAATCTGGAGAATGGACTGGCAGTCACCAACATAGAGGAATGAACCACTACTCACCTGTCGATTATATACATACTCGTTGCACTGTCGATTCTAATTACGGCTGTTGCCTGGACCTTTAACAGGAAGGAGACAATTCTTTCACCCACCCCGGCGGACCCCATTGTCACTCCCACCATACCTTCGTTATGGCCATCGTTCCATGCTAAACTGGGAGGAGTTACCGCTGATGTCTTCCTCATGACATCACCTCCACCTAAACCGCTCGGGCATTGTCCCACTAGCGGAGATGCCATTCAACCCGGACACCAAACCGCCGACACAGCAGACGGGATACCGAACCGAGTAAACAACTGGGCCACAGGCATCCGGCTGAGAACTGCTGACCTAAGGAGTTTCGCAATCTCAACATATGTACCCCACTCCCAAGTTAGCTCTCATTTGTATACTCAGAACAGAATAAAATTAGTCAAGAGTGACACTCGACCAGAGAAGTTTATCTTTGTCTCTATTTTATTGGAATACTAAATAAGCACCTATATCTATAATACTGTGACCAGCCACCTCCGGACCACAGACTTAATTCCAGCACCAGCACCAGCACCAGCACCAGCACCAGCACCAGCACCAGCACCAGCACCAGCACCAGCACCAGCACCAGCACCAGCACCAGCACCAGCACCAGCACCAGCACCAGCACCAGCACCAGCACCAGCACCAGCACCAGCACCAGCACCAGCACCAGCACCAGCACCAGCACCAGCACCAGCACCAGCACCAGCACCAGCACCAGCACCAGCACCAGCACCAGCACCAGCACCAGCACCAGCACCAGCACCAGCACCAGCACCAGCACCAGCACCAGCACCAGCACCAGCACCAGCACCAGCACCAGCACCAGCACCAGCACCAGCACCAGCACCAGCACCAGCACCAGCACCAGCACCAGCACCAGCACCAGCACCAGCACCAGCACCAGCACCAGCACCAGCACCAGCACCAGCACCAGCACCAGCACCAGCACCAGCACCAGCACCAGCACCAGCACCAGCACCAGCACCAGCACCAGCACCAGCACCAGCACCAGCACCAGCACCAGCACCAGCACCAGCACCAGCACCAGCACCAGCACCAGCACCAGCACCAGCACCAGCACCAGCACCAGCACCAGCACCAGCACCAGCACCAGCACCAAGGAACCTTAATCTATCTCAACGGATCGTTGAGCTTAGTCACCCGACGCATGCCGGAAACCAAGGCTCCCGAAACAATCCGAGGGATCCAATGCAGGACGGCCTCGACCGTAGCCGCGGGCCAGATCCATAGATACGTGACGAGGACATTTCAGTCGTGAGTGTCGGAATAACCGAACAAACCAAACAACCTACAGTAAACGCACCTCTCAGAGTATTTGAGGGCCGGATAGTGGCCGAAGTGGAGATTTGTGGACAAGGGTGCAAGCAACCGTGGAAACCGGGGCGTCCCGAAGTTTTAATAGTCGAGAATGTGCCATGGCAGTGGGCCAAGTCAGGGAAGTTCGTACAGAAATTAACCTTGCCGATGCGTCCAAAGTTTCCTAGTTGTTAGTGGCTGTCATAACGCTGACAACGACATGGAACCGTAAACCGCTGACCAAGAGGCGGAAATTTAGCCTTTCCTAAAAGAACAGCTGGCAACATTTGCAGAGATGACGGGGGTCTCAAATATTGCCCAGCATATCATTACGATGCGGGTCAACATACCCATAAAGCAGCGGTACTCCCCGAGAAATCCAGCGATTCATCAGATAATTAACCAACAGGTGGACGAGTTGCTCGCGCAAGGGTGCATTGAACCCACACGAAGCCCATATAGTGCACCGGTGGTTATCGTGCGGAAGAAAAAAGGCAAAAGGCGAATGTGCGTAGATTATTGCCAACTCATCGCTCGGTCCACACCCGATCCCTCTGCCCAGGATCAATCACATCCTGGAGAGGCTCCGAAGGGCAAAGTTTATATCGACCCTGGATCTGAGAAACGGCCACTGGCTACCCATGGCGGCCGCGAGTCACAGTTCCGGGACGCGGATTGTTCCAACGGAAAGTTATGTCGTTCGTCCTGCACTCGGCACCGCCGACTACCTAGCGCAATCGGTCCCGACATGGAGCTACATTCGTTCGCCTACGTAGATGACATAATCGTCATCGGCGCCAGCCTGGAGGAACATAAGAAGAACCTACGAACAGTCTTCGAGCCGTTGAAGAGTGCTAACCTACTCCTACTGCTGTCCGGAAACTACGTCTTGGTATCTCGTGGTATCGTAGGTTCGTGCCAAATTCCGCTTCGGTTGTTCAACCAATGACAAATCTACTCCGAAAGAACCGGAACTGAAACTGGGGAGAGGAAGAACAGACTGCGTGTAACCTATTAAAGGAGAAATTGACAGTCGCCCGATTTCTCGGTAAAGATGACGCTGCGGACGGATGATTGCAATTACGGGTTGGGTGGATTACTAACCCAAACGATCACGGCTAAGAACGCGTGATCGCATAAGTAAGCCGGAAGCTGGAAGCTGCCGAGTTGAATTATTCACCGATGGAAAAGGAATGCTTAGCCATAATCTGGGGAATCCGAAAACTAAAGTGCTACATCGAAGGATAACGGTTTTACGCGGTTACAAATCATCTAGCACTCAAGTGGCTGAACTGCAAAGAAAACCCCACTGGGCGAGTAGCTTGGAATTACAAGGATACCAATACGACGCCCTACCGCCGGGAAAAAATACAATGTGGTCGCTGACGCGATGTCCAGACAAATGACAATAGCTCAAATGAAAAATGAACGAAGAGCGGAGTGACCGCCAGAATTACACGGACTGTTTGTGCCTAACCAAAGTAGACACTTGCAGGACGATCGCGTCGCGACAATGGTAACGATGGTTACTGCGATGCCGGACCACAGGCGATGCGGGAACTACGCTGAGGTTAAGCTAACGTAGGTTAGCTGCTAGTTGAGATAGTGTATTACGAGCCCTATTCCCAGATATTGGAAGTAGAACCGCGTAGTTATGAGTTGCGTTGGTAACTGATTTATTCTTCATTTGATACATGCTTATATACTACTTGGAACAAGGAAGTTTAGTGTAATAATTGGCGGGTCAGTGTACCGTTGTGACAATGAGCTAGTGAGTCATATAATATGCTGATCAGCAATTCCCACCTGCAGTGGGTGCTACTGAGCGCCTGGTACTGTTTCCAACTTGGCTACTTCTTGATTTGTTGGGTGCTGGTCATGTTGAGCACCCTTGGGTACGAACACTCTCCCCCCTATTAAGGGGTACCCTTAATTAAGGCGTAAGAAAGCACCTAACAAATCACTGACCGTGGTGGATCCTTCCTTCAGCTACGGAGGTTCATGTTTGTGATTAAGGTCCGTCATACCTTCTTGATGCTGCTTAACAGTCCCCTTTGCGATAAAATTGACATTACTATGGGGACTGAAATTGTGCCCTCGTAGAACTTGACCATTTGGCACGTCTATGGCATGTGTACCTTCTGCAACAAAACTTAGATATTTCTTGTAGGTTTTAAGTTGATGAGATGTCGGTTCTGTATTAATTAGTTTTTCTTTTGTAGTATAAAGTTCAGTCAGCTGCAATGAACTATTATGTATAGCGGTTGATTCTCGATCGGACGAGTCAGTGTCGCTAGTTCTTGATTGGCTACATATATCTTCAGGCTCCATTATTTTATGATCTATCAATGCTGAGTTAGTTAAGTTAATCCCTTCTTCATCGAGTGAAATCTCATTTTGCCGTTTGCTATCTTCTATATCAAGTTGATTATTATTCATCGGATTTTTATCTTTCGTTGGCTCATAAGCAGCATTCGGTCCTGCAAAATCATCTTTGTCCTCGACCAGAATAGGGTTGATTTTCGAATCAGATGAGGTTTCTTTATCGAGAAAAACTGTGATTACATAACCAAGCCTTGTGCCTTGGGCCAAAGGTTTATTAGGTTCTAGTTCAAGAAGGTCACCGGTTATTACACGAGAAAATACTTCAACCCCTAAGGTTAGCTCCAGGTTGCCGAAAGTCAGGATCTGCCAACGGCAGTCCCTGGGGAATATTAAGAGCGGTTGCAATCGGTACTGACGGTTGGTCTGTAATGACTGTGGGCATAATAAATACCTCTATTAGTGTTTCAAACCCTGATGTAACTGATTAGAGCTTAAGTGTTGATCTAATTGCTGTTGATATTTTTCCTCCGATTCCAGATATTTTAATCGGTGACATTCGGAAGAGATAGCAGATTGAAATCCTCCTTGAGATAAAATTCGGCTGTGATCCACCATCTATTACAGCGCGACATGTTTGTAGTTGACCGTTTGGCCCTTGTAATGATACCTTGGCGGTCGCGAGCAGAGTATATCCTCCTACGTCGTCGTAGCCTGCAATGGTTGCTGCCCCGGCCACTGGATTGCTAGTCGGTCCTTGGTGTAACAGTGAATGATGCCGTTGCTGGCAGACTCAACAAGTGGCTGGTGATCCACAGTTTTCAACCTTATGAGCTGTAGACAAACAATTTGTGCATGCTCCTACTTGAATAATGGCTTCACGCCGCGTTTTGGGGTCCATTTCCTGGAAACGGCTACATGCTCTAAGATGATGTGGTCCTAAGTGACAAATCTTACAGCTCTCTCTCTTACAGCTTGTTGTGAACTGACTGATGGCGGAGTGTTGCTGTAGGTTGAGCGCTTATCGTCTCCAGCATGCAAGCGCGCCGTTCAATAAACGTCAGTACACTCCTTAACGTTGGAATTTCCGTTGGTGAGTTTTCCAGAGTTTTCCAGAGCTGAGTTTTCCGCTGAATACTAGTTTTTTTCAGTTCTGCTACCTGACCCTTAATCGCAACCAGGTGTCGTCATAGCCACCCTGTGAGAAGGCTGTGTCTGTCAAGACGTTCCTCGCTTCACCACGAAGCAAACTCTGTAGAATATGTAGTTTTTGACTGGCCGAATATGGTTTATTATGTACCAGTTCCACAAAGAGATCATGAAACCGTGGCCAGTCTAAATACTAGCCGTTGAACTCCGGAATGCTAATTGGCGGAAGTGCCAAGTTTAGGCTCATTGGCTCATATTCCTCATATAATGTGTGGCATTGGGCTAGCTCTGCTTCTGCCAGAGCTCCGGCCCCAGGTGGGCTATCCAATTCTTCCTGGGCTTGCCTTAGAAAAGCCCAATGGAGATCCAGGTGCCTTTGTCGGGCCGGGGTGACGGTTGGGGCTTTCAAGGCTAATGTTAATGATGATTCCAATTCGTTGCATCTTCTCTGTAACTGTCTGATCACCATGTCGATTGCGGAGTCTCCTTTGACTTGATCTCCTGTTGCGATCTTGATGTTGGCCGCAGTTCGTCTGGGGGCCTTTGGAAGTCCGCTTCCAGTCGGCATGTTGTCCAGAAAGATTTTCTGATATTTTTCGACCAGCTCCTTAAGTGCTACTAGTTGTGAAGAATACTCACTTCCAGTGGGTAATGCCGCTTGTTGGACTTCTTCATCTAGGTCGCAAAACTGCTGCCAGAAATCGATTAGCTGACTTAGCGTACCGGAATAATAGCCGTCTCGGTGACGTCGTTCGACCGAATCCTTGCCATAATTCTTTATGAGCAGTTGGATCTGTACTTGTAGCTCATTTTGGTTGTCTAGTAATCGATTGTGTAAATCGATTCTTGTGTGACTTGTTTCCTATATGAATGAAGTATACATATTGTGTGTCTTGGAAATAAAGATTTCTGTGAAGCCGGATAAAGCTGTGTGTCCTATGAAGCTGTGAGTCCTGTGAAGCTGGATTAAACTGACGATCCTGTGACGCTGGATCAAGAAACGTATCCTGTGAAGCTGGATGAAGCTGAGTATCCTCTGAAGCTGGATGAAGCTGGGTATCCTGTGAAGCTGGATGAAGCTGAGTATCCTGTGAAGCTGGATGAAGCTGAGTATCCTGTAGGCTGGATGAAGCTGTGAGTCCTGTGAAGCTGCATTAAGCTGTGTATCCTGTGAAGCTGTATGAGCTATGGTTGCCAGGGCGGGTGGATGTAGTGAACTTAACGGGTCTTCTCACCAGTCAGAGGTTCAGCTTTTGGTGGGAAGGGGGTTGCTGGAGTGTGATCCTTTGTTGGTAAAGGAACACACCGGGGTCACCAATGCTTGCGCCTAACCGAAGAAAACACTTGCAGGACGACTTCTACCTTTTCGGAAAAATGCATTTGCCGATGAAAGGAAAGCGTTGTGCAGACGTAGAGGCCATTCAAAAGGCTTGCACCGGCATACTGGCGGCCATACCTGCATACATACATGCTTTTGGACCGTGCAAAACGCTGTATTAAAGCAGAAGGAGACTATTTTGAATAAAAAAATTGATTTTGCCGAAAAAACTATTTGTTCTGTCTTTTTTTTAAAAGTCCTGTTTACTTTGGAACTCACCTTGTATTTCGGTAATTTCTTAGTATTATACTTATCGCTTACGTATTAAAGTTTACTTTATTAAAGTATTAAAGTTTACTTTACTCATCACTTTCGGAACACCTTTTTGATGCCATTTTATAGTGAAAGAACGCATGCTGGAATGCTGTCACTTACGACTTGGAAGGGTCGAATTTCACCTATAATAGAGAACTTCTTTAATAGATTCAAGATATCGGATTTTATTGTATATTTGTTTATTCTTAATGCTCTTATTTAATTTACCGTCACAACAGTAGCTGTAGAGATTTTAAATTACTGCACCTTTGTTTTTAAAATTTTTATTTGATTTGCCATTGATTTACCATTCACTTTTTGAACATTGCACTAAGTTCGCCCTGAACTTTTTGGGTTGTTTGCATTTTAATGTTTATTCATCTTTGTTATTTCCGTGTTCGCACTGAACAAACGGAAAAACTTCACTTTATATATATTTTTATATATATTTTTATTTCCATTTTTTTTTGGTGTATTGCATATTTATATATTCTGCTTTTCATCACTGTTATATTTTGCTATCCATATTATTATTTTTCTTTTCACCTCCACACTTGTTCTATTTCTTTTTGGTGTATTTACTTATATTAACTTACACTAAAATTATCTTCATATTCCTGTGGGTTCTCCCTTCTGGTCTCCTGATCCTGGAAGGGCCGTTCGACTGCGCCAGTTAAGTTGTGGTGAGCGTTAATGTTAAGTATTTGCTTGGTTCCAGTAGAAATAAAGAATGCTGCTGCTCCGTTTGAGTTTAAAATCAAGAGTAAAGTTTATTACTCAGCTTGAATTAATGTTTACCCTCGCTTCACGAAAATGTCTTATTCAGCTAAATACAATGTTCGTAATTCTAAGTGTAAGTATATGTGTAAGTATGTGTGTTGGCCTTTGGTGTCGGCAACCGATGTTGCGACAGAGCTACATCCTGCTTGTTGTTGACGCTGCACTTTCTGGTTGGAATGGGCGGCCACTGACCGATCGTTGGTCGCGGTCCAGGGTAGCACGTGGTGGTTTGGTTGGGGGGTCTTTAGGGTAGGTAACTCGCTCACCACCATCATGCTCAAATCTCTTCGATCTTTTTCGAATTTTTCATTGCCACTTTGCAATGGTTTGTACTCTACAACTCATTCGGAGGGCACCTGCATTTGCGGGAAATTTGCTGATTCCATTGCTAGCAGTTCGATTGGTAAAATTCCTGACATTAAGAACGCCGCGTCCTGGGACACCGTGCGAAACGCACAGCATGCCCGCAGAACACATAACCTCTGTACGGTTTCGCAGTTTTGCTTGAAACTTAAATGTTTAGTGGCGCGGGCCCATAAGGGAGCATCAGTAATCTGGGCCCAGGTTGCCCCGGGGTCCGAGTATTTGTCATAATACTCGAAACTGCAGTCGCGGTCCTATGTGTATACATGTGAGATCTTTCTGAAATACTTATTGCACAACACTGCAACTGGAACCCAACACGAAATCTTTGACGCCAATTCGCAGAATAGATTCGAGAACAAGGTTAGATTTTATTGTAAAATTAAATAAATTTCACTTATTATTCAGTGCCAAATCGAAGCAATTAAAAGCGTAGGTGATTTTAACTTTGCGATCAAGTAAGAACACAATTTAAAGACATTTTGGTTCTTGATGTGTGTGTGTATGCCGGCCGCAGTTTTTCATATGTTGGGTGTGTCTCAGGCATTTGGGAAAAAAACCCTATCCCATGGCATTAAAATGTAAGATTTAATGGACAAAGAAGAAATAATTAACCAACCATTGCAATCATAAATAACAATAATTAATAGTAATAATTTTGATTTACTGGGATGGTGGATCCAGATATGTACAAGCAAAAATATAATTTTTATATGACAAATATGATTTTTATATAAACAAAATTGATGGGAAAAAGATAATTTAACGAACAAAAAGGTAATTTTTTATGCTTTAAACTTATACATTATAAGATCGAATTGATATGAAAAAAATTATGGAAATTTTTTTTTGGATTAATCGGTAGGTACTGACGAGACCAATACATTTCAGTTAAAATTTTGTATCTAGCATAAAAATTGTGAGCGCCACAGGGTTGGGCGGTTTGTGGGCGTTAGAGTGGGCGTAGCATATTCGCATAACAAACTTGCGCTGCGTACAAGGCTACGGAATCTCAATCCAAAATCCCAATTCTCTATCTTTGATAGTCTCCGAGATATCCACGTTCATACTTACGATTTTTTTAAGTTTGTGGGCGTTAAAGTGGGCGTGACAAACTTTTCTTCTCTAGCATTAAAACTGTAGGAGCCACAGATTTGGGCGGTTTGTGCGCGTTAGAGTGGGCGTGGCACTCTGCTAAATCAAACTTACGCTGCGTATGAAGCTCAGGAATCTGCACCTCAATAGCCTAGCTCTCATAGTTTCCGAGATCTTAGCGTTCATCCGGACAGACTGACATTGCTAAATCGGAATTATTCGGAACTCCGTTTGGTCCTGGTGCCTTGTCGTTCAGTATTTTATTTAGTATCTGGAAAACTTCTTCGGCCGTTATGAGCTTTATGCTTGCAATGTTCACTACCTGTGAAGTTCGCGACATTCACTCATTTTTGAAGATCGAGGCGCACAATTAGATATAGTGTCCCTTAATAAAATTCTCGAATAATAACCTAGAATTTTAGCCATGTAATTAGATATAAGTCCACTGGAGTATAAAAAAGTTAGGTTCAAAACCCAACATTCTGTCTTATTTACTGACCGATAGTACGATAGTTAGCAAAGGTCACACTAGGTACAGCAATCAAAGTCATCGACTACCGATCAAGTATATGCCTCAACCACTGTTAACAGTGAACAGTGTTCACACACCCCCTATCGAATATCGAATGTAACAATCGGGGTATGGAAAAGAGTTATACAGCTCGCGGAGCGATATCGAAGCCCTCTTGCTTTACGCGATCGTGCCAGCGAACGGACGCGTGCTCCGGGGAAGACCCTCGGGTCAGATATTTTTCCTAATGGGCAGTATTAGGGACATAGCATACCCGCGATACCAACCCAGAACTAAATAAATTAACCAAGTGTTCTAATTCTGCCGTGAGTCTCCCGTCTTTGAATTCATTGCTCCGACCCCGTAGTTATGCTGAGGACCGGTGGAACTCCCTGGCCGGCAGCGTCTCCGTAACCAATACGAATAACTAACCGTAGTTTGGATTGCCGGTCGCAAATCCCTAACTGATCGTAGTTTGCACTGACAGTGGTTATTCCCTGGCCAGTCACTAACTTTAGCTCGCGCTGCCAGTGGCCATCCCTGGTAAGCCCACTAACTTTAGCAGTGACAAATCCCTGGCAAGTAATTAACCATAAATTACGGTGCCCGTGACCATTCCCCAGCAATTAATCTTTCCCGGTTTGCGCTGCCGATGGACAATCCCTGGCCGACAGCAAACAGTAGCGTAGACCGAGCGTACTGATAACCACCCAATACTACGCCTGACTACCACGCGCCCTCTTCGGTAACAAGTTATCACGCAATATTTTAACTGACCACCCCGCGTGTCCCTGGGTAACTGGTTACCCAGTACGTTAATCATCCTTCCGCTAAATTCCAAACACAGGTTTCCCTACCTTTTCTTACAACATTTCTTGTAAGATTCTGTGGCCCCTGCTGAATGCAACCCTGGCCTAAGAACTTCGTTACACCACTATCCTTTTTAGACCTACCGGGCATTTCGGAGAAACGGAGCCTTTTCGTTACGAGCTTATATGCGAGGCCCCACGGATTGGAGTCCACTTCTTCTTCACATATATCGTTGAAGCACCTGCGCTTGCTCTTTTTTATCATTCTTTCCAGGTTTCGTCTTCTCTTCCTGAAATGAATTTGGAGCGGCTCAAATTCGGGTCTTCCTCTTGAGCATTGGTATGCGCGTCTTGAACTGTGGCAGTCTTTCCTGGCTTCCGCTATATCTTAGTTCCACCAGTATGCTGGCCTACGTCTGGATGGGTTCTTCCCCTTTCTCTATAACTGCATCACAGGCAAACTTGGTTTATTCTGCGATGTGGTTTGTGCGTTCTTCTGTTGAACCACTTACGGAAAGGTCTTTAAATAACATTTGTACCATCTTTACATCTATCATTTCTGTTTTGTACCCTGTCACAGTCTTAGGAACCCGTGATTGGCCGTTTCTCGCCTTTATTAAGCAGCTTATTGCTTCATGGTCGCTACCCGTATAAGTGTCACTAACCTCCCAGTTGGACCCCGTTGCCAAACTCACAAATGAAAGGTCAATGATGGAGCTGGTACCGGCTCTAGAGAACGTCGGCCTTTATCGCTGTTTTAGCTCGTCTGTTGCTTCCTCCACCTTCTTGTCGTGCTAGTCCTTTCCCGGCACTTCAAAGTCGCTACTGGAGTCCAAGAGTCGCCTTGGTTTGACCCTCGGAATTTGCTTCTTATGGGCGTCTTTGAGCCCGTCCCGCTCGGTCCTCGGCTTGGCATTGGGTACTCTCACGACTTTGAGAGCTGGATTTGGTGTTTCTGGTACCGGTTTGGTTTCGGGAGCTGGTTATGGTTCGATAGGGACTGACTTTCTAGTATCGGGTGCCTTCCCCAGGGTGTCGCTTTCGGGGTGTGCGCGATCCACTTCTTTGCACTCCTTCTTGTGCTGCCTGCCTCCTTTTTGGGGTTGGGAATGAGACCGGATTGGCCTGGGTTATATGATGGACGTTGATGCACTACGAGCAGTACAAACAAGTGGCCCAACGACACCAAGCACGTGCTTGTTACGCGCGGGGCCCTTCTATAAATTTGGGCAAAAATGCGATTTCGCGAGGAAGATACAAAAAACAAATAGAGACGGGACACAAATGAAAATAAAAGAAGCAACTAAGAATGAAGCAAATGAGTTAAAATATTAGTTTTTAATACCGGGATAGAAGATGATGTGCAAATTAAATGGTAAAGATTGTTATAATTATTACATAGAACGCGAAAGGGCTCGTGCAGACAAAAATTTGATGTACATCGTGGCAAATTTAGGGGAAAATAATTTCGTGTTAGTCTAGCAGGGACATTGAAAGTTAGGCGGTTTACAAGTTCTACAGAATCAATATCACCTCTAATAAGATTTTGCATAAAAATAGTACCAAGCATTGTTCTACGATTTACAAGTGTAGGTAAATTAAGCAATAGTAATCTACTCTGATAGGAAGGTAGCCTTACGTTTTGATCCCAGTTCAAACTACGAAGGGCAAAAAGAAGAAATTTTTTTTGTACCGACTCAATACGGTCAATGTGCACTTGATATTGTTAACTCCAAACCGAAGAACAATATTCCAAAATAGGACGGACAAGGGAGGTAAATAATAATTTGGTTGTATAAGGGTCATCAAATTCTTTTGACCAACGCTTTATAAACCCAAGAACACTCATGGCCTTGTTGACAGTGGACATTATGTGGCAGTCAAATTTAAGTTTTGGGTCCAGAAGAACGCCTAAGTCATTAACGGAATATAAACGGTCGAGTGACGTATTTTGAAGAGAGTAACTAACAAAAGTAGGAGTACCCCTATAAAAAGTCATAACGTTGCATTTAAGGCAGTTCAAATTTAAAAGGTTATACTCACACCATCCCTGAAAACAATCAATATCTGACTGTAAGTTGGAACCCGACGCTATATCGTTATATGATAAACAAAGCTTAACATCATCAGCATACATTAGTACACGAGAATGTTTTATGGTAGAGGGAAGATCGTTAATAAACAAAGTAAACAGCAAAGGACCCAAATGACTACCCTGAGGCACTCCAGATGTCACGTAGATCAATTTTGAAACAGCGTTCTTGAATATAACCCTCTGAGTCCTACCATTCAAATAACTTGAAATCCAAGTTAATAGCTTACATGGAAACCCAAGCTGATTTAATTTGAATAATAGAAGAGAGTGGTTGACAGAGTCAAAGGCCTTACTAAAATCTGTATATATAACGTCAGTCTGCATTTTTTTCTTAAATCCATTTATTACAATAGATGACAATTCAAGAAGGTTGGTGGTGGTCGATCTTCGCTTAACAAAACCATGCTGACACGGTGATATTAGCGAGGAACATAAATGTTGCAAATGAGAAGTAATAATACGTTCAAATGCTTTAGGAATTGCCGACAATTTGGAAATACCTCTATAATTCCGGGCATCCGCCTTCGCACCCTTTTTGTGAAGTGGAATGATAAAAGAGTCCTTCCAGATAGTAGGAAAAACTGATGATGAAATAGACAAATTAAAAAGTTTAAGAATCGGTTAAGCTATGGTTGACGCACAAAACTTTAGCCCACACCCGGGGAGTCCATCTGGACCGGGAGAATAAGTTGGCGTTGTTGTTGCTAAGTCTCTTATGAGAGAACTTTCCGTAATTTCAGGGGTAAAAATACAGTTTGCCCTATTTAAGGGATTAGGGTAGTTAGAATTTGACCAAGCAACCGAACTATAAGTAGTTTGGAAAAACTCGGCAAATAAATCAGCAATTTCAGAATCCGTCGATGCCTCCATTGAGTTAAAACGTACAGATGAAGGCAATGCCGACGACTTACGCTTGGCATTAACAAAGTTATAAAACTGCTTCGGATCATTTGAAAATTCGAATTTACATCGACTTAAATACATAGAATAGCAATGACTATTGAGAACATTAAAGTCCGATCGAGCCACCACATATTTCGAAAAATCAGATGGCTTACCCGATTTTTATACTTTTTATAGGTGTTTGTTTTAAGGTTTTTAAGTCTTTGAAGCGCATTGGTAAACCAAGGAGGCCTGTTTAGCTTTGAAGGAAGCCTATCAGGAACGCATTCATTAAAAAAAGTATTTAACACTATATAGAAGAGTTCAGTGGCACTTTCAATATCCATACAATTGTACAAGTCTGTCCAATTATATTGAGAAATCATATCGTTAAGTTTTTTATAGTCACATTTTCGAAAACATCTCATTTTAGTTTGAGGAACTAAAGGAGAGAGGGTATCAACGCATGGGGGGCAGATTGTCAATTCCATTGTTGGATGATATCGGTCTTCAGGTACAACAAGAGCGTCAATTCTAGATACCGTGACTTCAGACGGGTCTGAAACAAACACGAGATCTAGTTGTCTATTTAATGAATTCCGTATAAAGCTTACTTGCTGTAACGATAATTCTAGAAGACCATCCACAAAATCATGGGCGGATAGAGGTATAGCGACAAGTGAGTCAGTAGAAGAAGACCAAGAGATATCAGGGAGATTAAAGTCACCCAAAACAATCAAAAGGTCTCTGTTAGAAAGAAGGGATAGAACAGATTTTATGGCAGACAGATGGTGCTCATAAATTATTAAATCAGAGCCAGGTGGAATATAGGAACATGTTACAAAAATAGATATGGATTGCAAGGAAACTTTCACACTAACAAATTCAATTTCGTTATGAGTATCAAAGTAAATTTTTTCAGATGTGAGGCTAGTGGTAACGGCAATCAGCACACCGCCTCCCCTACGGGAGGAGCGATCGGTCCTATAGGCATTAAAGTTATTTGACAGAACTTCAGAGTCAGATATCTCTGGTTTCAGCCAAGTTTCCGTAAAAGCCAAAATATCTGCAGTAAATGCAGAGGAGTCAGCATAAGGCTTGGGTAGCTTCATATTTAGTCCCCTAACATTTTGATAAGCCAAAAATAAACTTTTTAGTTTTTTGGCGCAGTGGAGGGTCTGTTATTTGTTCTCGGTTTATTGGGAACAAATTCTTTTATTACTTAATCATCATTAAGCCAAAAGCTTTCAGAGAGTAGTACCTTAAACACATCAGGCGGTGCAAATATTTTAAAAGAGGATATACTACGAGCGTATGAAAATCGAAATTGTTCAACTAAAATATTCTCGGATGGGAATTTTTCACGTATAAATTCCAAGACATCCTCTGATGTAGTATCTGGGGTGAATCTAGAAACAAATAATTGCTTCCTATGAGGAACAACTGACAGTTTCTTACGTCCCCCAGCAGCAGATTGAACCACACTAAGCTGAGAGCCAGAATCGATTCCTACTGTACCTATAAGTACGGTCGGCACCGTAGCCGGCACTGAAGATTTTTTTACCACCAGACTTCGAGAAACAGTGACTCCACCTGAATCAGCTGTATCCCTAGGCGCAGTTGGTTCGCTTACCCCAGTGTCGACAGAAACTGCTGCAGCTACCAAGTTCGGATTAGGGGAGGATACCGTGACCGTGTTAACTGCCGCTAAGCTGGCTTTTTTGCGTTTAGGCGACTCAGTTAGTAATTTTTTATTATTAAATTGGGCACAAACGGAATTGAACCCCTCATTGAGCTGTTTAAAGGCACCTGAGAGATTCACAAGGCTGTCTCGAGTCTGCTTCATAAAGCCGCTCATCTCAACTACCATTTCCTTGCAGGATCCACATGACCACATGAGACCAGAATTCAGATCAATGAAGTCTTTGACTCTGCCAGTGAATCCTGCGCATTTAACGTGCATCATCGATTCGCAGAGCCAGCAGAAAATAAAAGGGTCTTTAGTTGAAGCCGAAAGAGTACAATTTTTCTTACAGCAGACAAGAGCCATTTTAGAAGATGAAATAAAAATAAAATAAAATATGAAAAATACCTTAAGTAAATTTGGCACTGGGATCAAATTCCAAAACCACAAAGGCACAAAACACGAAAAAAAATAAGAGCGCGAGATCGCGTTTTAGTTTAAAAGTAAGAGAGCACGAGAGAATAAATCTTCTATCGACTGAGCGTTGCTTGTGGGACACTGACAACTTTACGCACGAACAGTTACAATGTAAAGCAAGCAAGAGAGAGAGAATAAGAGAAAAGCACTCCAAAAATCTACCAGAAAATCGGCAGGTTCCAAGAGAGTTTAAATTACAGTTGTAATATAGAGCGGGAGAGAGAGTGGGAATAAAAGAGTTTTAGCAAGATTAGTGAGTTTAAAATTACACTAACAAAGCTAGGAGATTAAACAAATCTAATAGAAATGTTAAAATATCTATAACCACATACCCGTTTAATGGGGGATCAAGTCAAAAACACTAACACAACTATTAGGCTAAGCTTTGTTAAAAAACAAACACAAGAAACTCGCAAAAAATCACCGAAAAAGACAAAAACTCAGAGCACAAAAGTAAACACATCTGTTCACAAGCGACGCTAAATCGATCTTACCCGTCTTCCCTCTGTGTGGAGCGTCTGCGCCCCGAGCCAATTTTTTTTTGTTTTTATTATTAACTTTGTTTTGATTTACTTAATCTTCTCTTAATTTTGTGAGATGTGACACATTAGGGTTAGCAACTCCTCATATGCTTAGCGATCTTCACAGCCGCTTCCCAAAGACCGCCAAAGTGTGGCGACCAAGGAGGAATGAAACACCAATCAATAGCCTCCGCTAGGCAAAAATCCAATGTAGCTCTCTGATGATCGTTGCTAAGGAATAGGCGCCTTAGTTCGAGCAGCTCATTGCGAGGGCCAACAAAGTTGGTTGCATTATCAGACCAAATCTGCCACGCCCTTCTTCTAGTGCATATAAATCTTTTGAGGCCACGATCAACTCCAAATGAATAGCCTTTGTGGCGAAACAAATGAAGACATTTTACTACTCGCTTCGCACCTCTGACTTGTAGAGAAATGGCCCGCAAAAGTCAATGCCAGTGACGTCGAATGCATGAGATCCATCAAGTCGTTCCTTTTGAAGATCCGCCATTATATGCTCCACTACTCGAGGCTTCATTCGAAAACATCTAATACATTTGTTCACTGCCTTCATCACCGTCTTTCTCCCACCAATAGGCCAATATTGGGATCGAATTATGCCGAGTAGTGCCGTAGCCCAGTGTGCAGATTGCGTTCATGAAAGTGAGCAATAAGGGCAATAGTGACCGAATGACTCCGTGGTAATATAATTGGATGACGCCCATTAAAATCCAGCGAAGAATTCCTTAGCCGACCATCCACTCTAAGAAGCCCAAATTGATCAATGAATGGCGAAAGAGATGCAAGCGAGCTGGACGAGTGCACCAATCCCTTCAACTGCAATGATTTGATGTCATCCCATAAATGCGAGCGCTGGACAAGACGAAGCAACAGCAGAGTACCGCCTTGAAGATCAGACACCGTGAGCGTAGGGCGACGGATGCGACTACTAAACTTATAGACGTATCCAAAAATTTTTTGATGGCCACTATGTCTTCGTATGGAGATATTATTAGTAAAATCCTCCGGCGAACCTCAAGCGTTGGCTTTTCAGCAATGATTGGGGTCAGCCAGTCAGCTTTGGGGCCACAAAGGAATTTTGGTCCATGAGCGCAGAGAGGAGACTCGTTGAGCTCAGCAGGAAAAGCACCTCGGGAGAGAATGTCAGCTGGATTTTAAGAAGTTGGAACATATCGCCACTCCACTAAATCAGTTAGCTCTTGAATGGCAGCTACTCGGTTCGCTACAAAAATATTGAATCTGGACGGCTCGTCTCGGATCCATGAAAGCGCAACAGCAGAGTCGCTCCAGCAGTGCAGCTTTCCCTCAATTGCACTTGTCCCAGCCACTTCTGCGATGAGCCTAGAAAGGAGTTCAGCCCCACAAAAGTCCAGCTTGGGCACAGTGAGTGTTTTCAGGGGGGCTTCCCTTGACTTTGAGCAAAGTAATTGAGGTCGGCCGTTGCAAACGATGTAGACACAGGCACCATATGCTTCTATGCTAGCATCACAAAATCCATGAATCTCACTCTCAGAGTTTGGAGAGAGAACCAGCCGAGGAAATGACGAAAGCCTAATCTGCCCAAATCTCGTGCATATAGTAATCCATTCCGTATTCTGTGACTCAGGAAGACTTTCATCCCAGGATAACTTCTCCTTGCACAGTTGTTGAAGAAAAATTTTCGATTTTGTGATCACAGGTCCAACCAACCCGAGAGCATCGTAGAATCGCGCTATTGCAGACAGGACAGATCGCCTGCAGGGGCTTGAGGTTGACTGTAAGACCGAAAAGGAAAACAATAGTTGATCAGAAACTGGATCCCAAGCGAGACCTAAGGTTTTTGCAAAATCAGTGCCATCATCAAACTTCAAATAGGACTCCTTATCCTTGTCTGCAACTCCATCTAAAACAGCCGACACATTGGAGCACCACTTTCTAAGCTTAAATTTTCCCTTGGCTAGAAGTTTTGATGCCTGATCCATAATGATGACTACCTCTTCCTTGGACTTGGCTCCAGATATCAAATCATCCACATAAAAATCGCGTCGAATGACCTCAGCCCCAAGCGGAAACGCTGTATGCTCGTCTGCTGCCAACTGATGCATAGCTCGAACAGCCAGAAATGATGCTGGCTTCGTGCCATAAGTAACGGTGTCTAGCTTAAACACCCGCAATTGATCCTGGGGGGAATCCCTCCACAAAATGCATTGCAAATGGCAGTCCTCAGGCTGAAACCTAACACAACGGTACATTTTGCAAGTGTCTCCGGTGATTGCTACTGGGTGTAAACGAAACCGAAGAAGAATCTGGAACAGCTTAGGCTGAATTACAGGGCCTGCCATAAGAACATCGTTGAAAGAATAGCCTGAGGAACTGGCCCCCGATCCATCAAAAAGTACGCGACACTTTGTGGTGGTCTTCCTTTATAACGCAATGATGTGGCAAGAAGCATCGGCAAAACCCGATGTCAGCGGCAGAAACTAGATCATGGTATTCCTTTATGAATGCTGCATATTGAGCCGACGGCTGGCCGACGATTCAACTTTCTTCGATAAGCTTGCTGGTAGGACTCTCCCAAGAGATCTAGATTGAGCTTAGCAGGCAGACGAACAGAATAATCACCAGCTTGCAAACGGACGACGTGTCTTACGAAATGTGCTTCCCAAAATCGTCGAAGAAGATCATCTTACCGATCAAAACTATTCTCTCTACTATCGAAAGGTACATCTTGAGACGACATTAAGGACGAGCCATTGGAAAGGACATAACCTCCAGAAACAACCCAACCCAGACGCGTCTTTTGAATTAGGGGTAGTCCAGGTGGGAGGTAGATTTGGCCTACGCACAACATCTCGTAAAAGAGACTGGCTCCGATTAAAAGGTCCACCCGCTTGGGAGTATATAATCTTGGGTCAGCTAACTGTACGTAGGTATTTTCCCATTGCCGATGTCGACGTTGAAGCTAGGCTGTCGCTCTGTTAGGTTCGGAGAAATCACCGCGGTAATGCTGGCTGAGTATTCGGAAGTTCGGGAATGAATTGTAATATTAACCGAGTGACCATCCGTCACAAAACTGGAATCTCCTATTCCAGTTACAGATCCTGAAGATTTTATTTTCTTTATTTGAAGCTGATTTGCGAATCGGGACGTTGTTAGATGCAGTTGGGAGCCCGAATCGAGTAGAGCTTGACCCGGAACGGTTTTTTACTAAAACGCTAACCGTATTGGGTATTCTGTTACTTCCCACCTGATTGCCAACGTCCTGCATCGCTGCTTCAGAAATGATGCCATTGACTCCCACGTAGGAATTAAGTTGACGAAGACAGGGTCCTCTAAACGCTCTTCCCACTTTTCCTGACTGGCCAGATCCAACCTTTGGAATAGGACTTGGTCGATAATGCATCCTGCGATTTTTTTCGTCGTGCCCAGTCCTTTCAGAGCGCGAATAAAAGCGTTGAATTTATCTGACAGCTCCCAAAGTGTCGAGACGGAACCACTCTGCACGGCCTTTAGTCCCAGGATCTCACTAACGTGTGGCTGAAAATCCAAACCATGATTATTAAATTTATTTTACAGCAAAGCCAAAGCAATTGCGTAGTTGCCATCCAAAATTTCCAATGAGCGAATAGTTTCCCTCAGGCATGATCGTAGATGCTGCAGCTTTTCTACGTTGGTGACGTCCGGATAACTATCTATGATCGTGGCAAACATTGAATCGGCCAGTCATGTATTCTCTCTTCCCCCAAATTTTGCAGCAGCCAAGCCAAAGTCTTTTCACTTTTCGGCGTTCTCGATTATCAATAAGTTAATTTTGGCTTCGATTCTCTTCATGGCGCCCGAACAGGGACTTCGAAAAGTTTTGTTCGAACTTAAAATCATTTCAAAGACCGCTTAGCTGCTTGCAAATTTCGGGGCCAAGACTTGGCATTTATTTTAGACTCGCAAATTTCGGCGCCAACAATTGGCATTTTTCGGACATTGCGAATTTCGACT
The DNA here is from genome assembly GCF_014743375.2 of Drosophila subpulchrella. Lineage (NCBI taxonomy): Eukaryota > Metazoa > Arthropoda > Insecta > Diptera > Drosophilidae > Drosophila > Drosophila subpulchrella. Next base: position 1,394,930 of record NW_023665591.1, on the reverse strand, counting down.
TAGAATTTTTTGGACTTTCTTTCGGAAGTTGAGCTAACATCTATGGACCGCAACGCCAACTTGAGGGAAGTGGATTCATCTGATGACCAGGTAACCGTATCAAATCGCTGCAAAAATAATAGTTGCAACTATTGCCTTGGCATTGTCAAAATAATAATAATAATTGGAAGCAAAACAATTTTCGTGCCTATATATTCCCAATAACCACAAATAAAAACCGCCACAAAAAATTGTGAGATAACCAATACAAAAAATCCATAAATAAATTCAAGTGAACAGCCACATAGTTTTGGTGCCGCCCTCGCGAAAGAGATTAACAAGCGTAACAGCGTCAGTGCCGGTGGAAAGTAACAGTTAGTTCTCGATGTGTCTGCCTTTTCGTTTCGATTTTGTTATAGCTGTTTTAACTTCGATTTTAGGCAGACCGCTAAGCGCCAGTGCAACGAACTGCAACTGCTTGTGTTTTCTCTTTCGGGTGTTGGTGCACTCTCTTAATTACGTTTTCGTCTCTCATTTCTTTTGTTACGCCAAATGCTCTACACTTAAACAAATTTATTCGAGCCACCTAGAAACATAACTACATAAATACACAAAAAAAAGAGAAAACTATTTGCTGTATTGTAATAAATGAAATAATCTTTAATTAAAATGGCACCTACAAAAACCAAAAAGAATGAAAGAATGAAAGCGCATCGGAGACAGAAGGGGAGATGGAAGATAGCTGCTCCTCGGTGCAATTAACGAAATTATTTTCGCAGGTAGATAGGGTTGGTGAAGATATTACAAGAATGAGGAAAGCTTTCGAGGAAAATACAATTTCGTTTAACCCGCTTCAAATTCAATGTCGACTGGAAATTTTAAATTCATATATTGCAAAAGCCATGGCATTGCAGTCGGAAATTGTTATAATAGATCCAGATAACCGGACTAGGTCGGCATTAGAAGAAAATTGCGTAATTACCAAGGCATTATATATGTCAGCTGCTGGTACAGGTGAAAACCATAAACAGCAGGCTTTAGTCACGGGCAGTTTACATTCAAATTTGCCAAAATTGAAGTTACCAAAATTTGGCGGCAAACATTCAGAGTATAAACAATTTATTGGAATTTTTGAGCAACTGGTTGACTCTGATAATTCGTTATCTAACATCGAAAAATTTAACCATTTGTTAGCCTGCCTTTCTGACGAGGCATTGGGAACAATAAAAGCTCTTCAAGTCTCAGATGCAAGTTATAAAAAGGCATTAGCGAGTTTAAATAGAGTCTATGACAACAAGTGTTTAATTTTCTTTGAAAATCTAGCGCAGCTGTTTGAAATCCCTTCAATAACAAAACCATCTGCGTCTGCCTTGAGGTTAATAATTGATACAGTAAGTGCAATTTTCGATTCGCTTATGTCCCTAGGGGACGAAAAAGATATTGTCAATGCGGTGATTATACATTTAGTGCTTTCAAAGGTAGATCCGTACACCAAATCCAAGTATGAGGAACAGCTTAATTATGATGAACTGCCTAAATGGTCTGATTGCGTAAATGTTTTAGATCGTCGATATTAACATGTGTCAGCCGAGGAAGCCTCGGGGGTAAAGGGAAAAAATTTTTTGGAAACGCCCTCTGGAAGCAAGAAAATTACTAGGAATTCATATACTTGCTCCAGGGTCAATAACACAAGTGATCCAAAATGTTTATATTGCAGTCCTAATCATTTTATAGTTAATTACCAGGGATTTAGCGGAATGCCAGTTTTAGATCGTTTTAACTTTGCCAAAATGAAGCAATTATGTATTAATTGTCTAAATGCGGGACATAAAGTATTTAAGTGCACAGCATCCAAATGTCGGGTATGCTCACACGCACATAATACTCTACTACATCGATACCAAAACTTGAGTGAGCCACATCAAGGTAGAAGCTGGCAGGACCAGCAAGGGCAAGGTACTAATGCTTCTCAGGCTCCTACCCTTTCGGCTCAGGTTCTTCAAGACACTTCAGAAATTAACCAAGTAATTCCAGCAACAGCCGTTGTTAATGTTCGCGATCGATTTGGTCAGCTCCATCGAGCCAGGGCTCTATTAGAGTCAGGGTCTCAAGTTAATTTCATGAGAGAAAGCCTTGCTCAGGTTTTAAAATTGTCAAGAACAATTAAATGTCTTACTATCACATCAGTGGGAGAATCAAATTCCATTGCCAGAAGTAAAGTCACAACTACGTTATATTCGCGGCTCAATGGACACGTTTTTACGTCTGAATTTTGGGTACTGCGAACCATAACTAGCAATCAGCCAGATAATATGCTTCCTGCAAGGCAGTGGAAAATTCCGGCCGGCGTAGACTTAGCGGATCCAGAGTTCCACAAGCCGCAAAGAGTTGATATTTTGCTCGAAGCAGACTCCTTCTTTGATTTGTTGTGCAGTGGTCAAATCAAACTCACCAATAGAGGTCCATTGCTACAAAAAACACTATTGGGATGGGTTGTTTCTGGACGGTGTAAGCAACAACAAAAAGAAGCTACTTCTTGTATCGCCTTGTCGAAGGAAGACATGGTTTTAGGAGGACTTGTTGAAAGGCTTTGGGAGTTAGATACCGTCCCAGAAAATAAAGAACTTGTTAAGTTTTCACCATAACAAATTGCCTGCGAGGATCACTTCGTAAAAAACGTAGCCAATTCAAATTGTGGTCGTTTTTTAGTCCGTTTGCCTTTTAAATCTGATCCGCTCGTGCTTGGATCCTCGTTCGATGTCGCTAAACGTAGATTTTTATCATTAGAGCGTAGAAGTCTAAAAGCCTCACTTCGAGAAATGTACATCGCTTTTATGAAAGAATATTTGGAGCTGGGTCTTATGTCTCCAGCATGCAATAAGATTCCACCAGGACCGCACTACTTCATACCACATCAATGCGTTCTGAGGCCTGATAGTACCCACTATTCAGAGAGAACTGTTGTTATCACTTGTTAGATTTCGTTTAAATCGATTCGGTTTAACAGCAGATATATCGAAAATGTATAGGCAAGTAAGTCTCGCAGAAGAAGATCATAACTATCAACTGATAGTATGGCGCGAGAATTTATCTGAGAGCTACAAATATTTCGCCTTAATACAGTCACCTACGGAACGTCTTCAGCTCCATTTTTAGCCATCCGTAGCTTACAAGAACTTGGAGTTCGTAATAGGGATAAGCATGAAATTGGTTCATACATAATTTGCAACGACTTTTATGTGGATGACATGCTTACTGGAGCCGATGATATTGACACCTTAAACGTGATGTGGAATCAAGTGTCAGAAATTCTCAATAGTGGCGGTTTCCAGCTGTCTAAATGGTTTTCAAACCATCCACAACTAGAAAAAGGGAACAACACTGAAAAATCCCTAAATTTCAATGATACCGATTCGACCAAAGCCTTGGGTATGCGGTGGATGCCACACATAGGCACATTTCGATTTCATTTAGATGAGAGCTTTACAAACTTGACTCCCACAAAACGCACAATTCTTTCAGTAAGCGCGCGGCTTTTTGATGTCTTGGGATTGCTGTGCCCCATTGGCCTTACATCTAATATTCTTCTTCAAAGCCTTTGGCTGGGTCCTATGTCTCCAACATGCAGTATCATAAGTACCACCAGGACCGAACTACTTCATACCACATCAATGCGTTCTGAGGCCTGATAGTACCTCAACCAAACTTCGAGTCGTGTTTGATGCGTCTGCAAAGACAACTTCAGTGCAGTCATTAAATGACATTTTAATGGTGGGGCCCACTATTTAGAGAGAACTGTTCTTATCACTTGTTAGATTTCATTTAAATCGATTCGCTTTAACAGCAGATATATCGAAAATGTATAGGCATGTAAGTCTCGCAGAAGAAGATCGTAACTATCAACTGATAGTATGGCGCGAGAATCCATCTGATGAGCTACAAATATTTCGTCTTAATACAGTCGCCTACGGAACGTCTTCAGCTTCATTTTAAGCCATCCGTAGCTTACAAAAACATGGAGTTCGTAATAGAGATAAGCATGAAATTGGTTCATACATAATTTTCAACGACTTTTATGTGGATGACATGCTTACTGGAGCCGATGATATTGATACCTTGAACGTGATGTGGAATCAAGTGTCAGAAATTCTCAATAATGGCGGTTTCCAGCTGTCTAAATGGTTTTCAAACCATCCACAACTAGAAAAAGGGAACAACACTGAAAAATCCCTAAATTTCAATGATACCGATTCGACCAAAGCCTTGGGTAAGCGGTGGATGCCACACACAGACACATTTCGATTTCATTTAGATGAGAGCTTTACAAAATTGACTCCCACAAAACGCACAATTCTTTCAGTAAGCGCGCGGCTTTTTGATGTCTTGGGATTGCTGTGCCCCATTGGCCTTACATCTAAAATTCTTCTTCAAAGCCTTTGGCAACTTCAACTGGAATGGGATGAATCCATTCCGATGTCGTTACATACGAGTTGGGAAAGGTTAAAGAAGAATCTACTTAATCTTTAGGCAGTCACAATTCCTAGGTACACGTTTGCCAGTGGGTGCTCAGCCCTTCAAGTTCACGGTTTCGCAGATGCATCCAGCCAAGCTTACGGATGTTGCATTTACATTCGAGCAATCGAAAGCGGTCAGGCTCATTGTCGATTGCTAGCAGCGAAATCGAGAGGGGCTCCACTAAAAAAGAAAACCATACCAAGGCTTGAATTATGTGCCGCCACACTTTTGGCACAATTTTGGTCCTACGTCAAACAAGTTCTTGACAAATGTGAAATCGAGAGTGTTTATTTCTGGACAGACTCAGAAATAACATTACATTGGATAAAGTCTCAACCTTCGTCACTTGCTGTTTTTGTTTTAAACAGGGTAGCCACAATTCAATACCTATCAGAAAATATATCCTGGCGACATGTCCCTTCGCAGTTTAATCCAGCAGACATTGCGTCCCGTGGCTGCGATGTAAGTGAATTGACTGAGTCCATCTGGTTCGAAGGTCCGAAATTTCTGTATGAAAATGAGTCATCATGGCCAGAAAACTCGCATTTTTTTATACCTTTCGAATTAAAAAACTCAGAGTTAAAAAGAGCTGCCCAAGTGTGTATAGCCGTCGAGCTATCAACTCCGTTTGAATTTATTACTCTTATCTCATCGTTTTCCAAGCTCATTAGAATTCTTGGATACGCTTACAGATTTTTAAACCTAGCTAAATCACGAGAAAGATCAGTAAGTCTGACTGCTAGAGAGTTACAACTATCATTTTTTAAACTGATGGAAATCATCCAAAAAATGTCTTTGTAGAAGAGTACAAGAAAATTAAAAAAGGACATGTTTTACAACCCAGTTTGCAGATGATGACGCCCTTCATACAAAAGTTTTCTGAAGCTGGTAGAAGATTTTCGCTAATTCGGGTGGGAGGTAGACTTTTGCATGCACCTATTTCAGAAAATGCTAAATTTCCGATATTACTCCCTTGTAAAAACCAAATTGTTGATTTGTATCTCCGAAATTTGCATTTGAGAAATTGTCACGCAAATGCAAAAACGATGATCGGTCTTCTTCTGCAAGAAATCTGGTAAACAAATGCTCGCAGAGAATGCACTCGGATGGTTCGAAAATGCATCCATTGTTTTAGATATAAGTCTTTTCTGATGAACCAAATTATGGGAAATCTGCCTGCGGATAGGTTCGAATCCGTAAGGCCATTTCATATTTGTGGCGTAGAATTGTTTGGTCCTATCAATGTCTCGTTGCGTATTCGAGGACGGCCCCCCATTAAGATGTATATTGCTGTATTTGTCTGTTTTGCTTCCAATGCTGTTCACCTGGAACTCGTTACAAATTTGTCGACTGACTCTTTTCTATTGGCTTTTAAAAGCTTCATCGCAAGACGTGGCTTACCGCATCGAGTACATTCCGACAACGCGACGAACTTCGTGGGAGCCACGGGATCAGCAGTCGCAGTTTCAACTGTTCGTCGTGGAGAAGGGCATCGAGTGGAGGTTCATCCCACCACGAGCACCGCACTTCGGCGGTTTGTAGGAGGCGGCCGTGAAGTCAGCGAAGGAAATTCTGGTGCGTCAAGACGCAGACGCGTCCCTAACCGAAGCCGAGGTCAGGGCTTATCTGGCGGACACCGAGGCCGTAAACCGGTCCCAACGAGGGGGAGGTGCTCACTCCAGGGCACCTGCTAATCGGGCAGGCCCTTCGTTCGCTGCCGCAAGGATTAGAGCCAGACGCACCGATCCGAGGTTTGAGATACTCAAAGAGGTGGCAACTGCTATCCACGCTCAGACAGTGGTTCTGGCAGGCGTGGTCCAAGGAATACGTCCACAGCCTTCAGCGCAAAACCAAGTGGCAAACTACATCGCCCCATCTGGAGGTCGGAGCCTTGGTAATCATCCACGAGGACAACACTAAGCCCCAGCGTTGGATTACCGGCAGGGTCATCAGCGTGGTGGCAGGGGCCGATGGCAAAATTCGAGTGGCCGAAATCAAGACCGCAACAGGCGTATTTAAGCGTCCTATTCAGAAGCTGGCTGTACTCCCAATATATTGAAGGCAGGTCCTTCAAGGTGGCCGGAATGTTGAAGCGCAGAACGCTAATCATGAAGTTTAAATTATGTTAAGATACAAATAAGTAACAGCTTAAGAGAGCCCAACAGCGATATGTTCACCGCTTACAGGCCCAGAACTATTATGTTAGATCTATGCTAAGATCGGATTCAGCGGGCCTGCTAGGGCTCTCACAAAACTGCGCTGCTGGGCACAATAAGCCAGTTGAATTTTGAATATCGAATCGGCCAGTCTTGTATTCTCTCTTCCCCCAAATTTTGCAGCAGCCAAGCCAAAGTCTTTTCACTTTTCGGCGTTCTCAATTATCAATAATTTAATTTTAACTTCGATTCTTTTAAGAACTGTTCCGTGCTTTTAACGAAACACAAAATTGATGTGACGAGATGCCCTCCTGGATTCTTAAGTATGTGTTTATCCGAGTCAATACGCATTTGTCAAAGAGTTCAGATATGCATGAAAGTAGTCTTATAGGTGTATACGACGTGGGGATTGTGTGGTCTTTTCCCGGTCTTGCTATCGTTGTTATAATTGACTTTTTCCATCTTACTGGAAGTGGCCAAGTTTTGCGGTGGCATTGAAAAGATGTGTGATGGTGCAAACGCATATGCTTCTTCTTGCTGTAAAGCTTTAGTGAGTTGACGTGAGGCATGTCTTAAGCTTTGCTTAGCAAAGAAATTTTGCGAATTAGAGAGACGGTCACACTGGAAGGGAGGAACCAAGCTCCACGCGACGAAGACACGAGGCTTTTGCTGAAAAACCGGGAATGACGACGGTCGGGGCTCGCGCCGGTATCGCATTTCTACGGGTAAAAAGACATCGAGCTGCACCAGCCACGCTGCACAGGAGAGTAGCTGCCGGCACCCAGGATCAGAAGGATGAGAGGAGTGAAGGGCGTTAGGAAAACAAGTGCGAGTGGTCAGGAAAATAACAATAAACAGAAATATTGTTCGATTGTGGAAATTAAAAATACCAAGAGTACCTTGTTGGGCAAAATTGCGTGGTAATTATAGCTAGTTTTCCCTGCGGCTACGCGGGCGTGGTAGTTCTGGCTAGTTTTCCCTGCGGCTGCGCGGGCGATATTGTCTTAGCTAGTCTCCCTGCGGCTGCGCGCGCATGGTAGTTATGGCTAGTTTTCCCTGCGGCTGCGCGGGCGATATTGTCTTAGCTAGTCTCCCTGAGGCTGCGCGGGCATGGTAGTTCTGGCTAGTTTTCCCTGCGGCTGCAGGGGCATGGTAGTTCTGGCTAGTTTTCCCTGCGGCTACCCGGTCGAGATTGTTTTAGCTGGTTTCCCTGCGGCTCCGCGGGCATGGTAGTTCTGGCTAGTTTTCCCTGCGGCTACGCGGGCGAGGTTGTTTTAGCTAGTTTCCCTGCGGCTGCGCGGGCGTGGTAGTTCTGGCTAGTTTTCCCTGCGGCTGCGCGGGCATGGTTGTTCTGGCTAGTTTTCCCTGCGGCTACGCGGGCGAGGTTGTTTTAGTTAGTTTCCATGCGGCTGCGCGGGCGTGGTAGTTCTGGCTAGTTTTCCCTGCGGCTGCGCGTGCGATATTGTCTTAGCTAGTTTCCCTGCGGCTGCGCGGGCATGGTAGTTTTGGCTAGTTTTCCCTGCGGCTACGCGGGCGATATTGTCTTAGCTAGTTTCCCTGCGGCTGCGCGGGCATGGTAGTTCTGTCTAGTTTTGCCTGCGGCCACGCGGGCATGGTAGTTCTGGCTAGTTTTCCCTGCGGCTACGCGGGCGAGGTTGTTTTAGCTAGTTTCCCTGCGGCTGCGCGGGCGTGGTAGTTCTGGCTAGTTTTCCGTGCGGCTGCGCGTGCGATATTGTCTTAGCTAGTTTCCCTGCGGCTGCGCGGGCATGGTAGTTCTGGCTAGTTTTCCCTGCGGCTACGCGGACGAGGTAGTTTTAGTTAGTTTCCATGCGGCTGCGCGGGCGTGGTAGTTCTGGCTAGCTTTCCCTGCGGTTGCGCGGGCATGGTAGTTCTGGCTAGTTTTCCCTGCGGCTGCGCGAGCGTGGTAGTTCTGGCTAGTTTTCCCTGCGGCTGCGCGGGCATGGTAGTTCTGGCTAGTTTTCCCTGCGGCTGCGCGGGCATGGTAGTTCTGGCTAGTTTTCCCAGCGGCTACGCGGGCGAGGTTGTTTTAGCTAGTTTCCCTGCGGCTCCTCGGGCATGGTAGTTTTGGCTAGTTTTCTCTGTGGCTACGCGGGCGATATTGTCTTAGCTAGTTTCCCTGCGGCTGCGCGGGCATGGTAGTTCTGTCTAGTTTTCCCTGCGGCTACGCGGGCATGGTAGTTCTGGCTAGTTTTTACAGCGGCTACGCGGGCGAAGTTGTTTTAGCTAGTTTCCCTGCGGCTCCGCGGGCATGGTAGTTCTGACTAGTTTTCCCTGCGGCTACGCGGGCGAGGTTGTTTTAGCTAGTTTCCCTGCGGCTGCGCGGGCGTAGTAGTTTTGGCATGTTTTCCTGCGGCTGCGCGGGCGACATTGTCTTAGCTAGTTTCCCTGCGGCTCTTCGGCCAAAGAGCTAGTGGGATGGCTCGCAGGGCGCCGAGCTGAAGGCTACCGAACGGGTCGCAGGTTGCGGATAGCGAGCGCCCTGGTTCTACAGGGTAGCTACGAATAAGCGTGGAAGCGTAAATAAGTAGCCCCGGACAGTCAGCGGGTATCTGCGCCGTAGCAGTACTGACGTCGCGCTTGTGCTGCCGCCTCCGACAAATAGCTCACACATACCCCCTTCCCACACTCTTTGATCCTATCTCTTCCCTACCCACACAACTCATCTCACCCCGGGCTGGACTAAGGTGTCACTTGTACCGTGCCGAGAGTCAATCTGGCTGGGAGCCCGAGTTATCAAAAATCCCAGTCTCAAACGGTGAGCTCAGGCAAGTGGCGACCGCCTGTTCTAAGTCAGCCTTACCCGGGTACATCGGATCTCTGCCCGGGTGGACCTGTCCCTTCTTCGCAGCTCGTGGGAATAAATATGGAGAAATTAACAAATAATAACAACAAAAAAGAGCCCGACACTCTTAAAAAGTCGGAAGTCGTAACCAACGACGACAAGAAGAGCAAGATCACGGCTCCGACTACCCTAGTCCCTGTGACGTCCACCCCTGCCAAGGCCAGCGAACAACGCAGCCGGCTAAGCCCAGCTCACCACAACGAAAAGCCCAAGCCTCCCACCAACGTAGGTGTGGCTAACCAGCTACTCCAACCTGAGGGGATCGCCAAAACCAGACTCGTGGTGAGTACCAGGGCAAAGGAGTTCAAGAAGAAACCACCTAACCAGGCAGGACCTCTTGAACGAAAGAAAGCTTTTCGGATCCTCAAACGGCTGTCCACCAACCCGATACGTGAGGATCAGACGTCAAAATTGGATTACCTAAAAATCTAAGAGGACATAGCCTGGGCAAAGGCGGTAATCCCAGACTTCGACATCGCTATGACTACCAGCAACAGCAAAAAGCGAGAGAGGTCGATGGAGACAGCTCAACCAGCGAGCAAGAAGGTCAGAGTAACCAACCGCGGCACATGGTCGAAACCCCAGGTCCGCCACCCGATTGCACAGATGCAGGGTGGTACCAGGGCAATGTTAAGTTGATCGCCTGCGAAGACGAGAGATCGGCAGCACTTTACAAGGCTGCCATTAACAAGGTCGGCGAGGTCTACCCCGGGGCCAAGCTGGCAGTTTGCGAGGCCGCAGACATCCCGTCTCGACCGAGAGCGAGGGTGTGGCTGCCGTCGGAACCATCGGAACCAGAGGCTATACTCAGCCTGCTGACCAGGTTCAACCCGAAGCTTCCAAAAGACGGTTGGAAGGTGGTCAAGATAAGCTAGCGGAAGACAACCTGGCTGCCTGTGCGTCGTACGAACCCCCGAGCGACGACGAATTGGAACATGAGGAGGCCACTCTCACCGGCCACGTGTCAACCGACTCGGAGCTGACAGAGTACCTGATGCAGCTGTGCACTCAGGACATAACCCAACCAGGGCGGAGGAAGCGGAGGGTACCCAGCCCGACCTCGGTCCCAAAGATGGTGCAGTTTCTGCAGATTAACCTGCACCACAGCAAGGCAGCATCCGCTGCCCTCCTCACCCGCCTGACAACAGGCAACATAGACGTAGTCATCATTCAAGAGCCATGGATTGTTGGTAACAACATCTGTGGCTTATCAACTATACAAGTTATTTTACACCAAGGATAAGGGTAAAACCAGTACCTGCATTCTTACAAAGACACACTTTAACACATTTCTTATTCCACAGTTTAGCGAAGGCGACCTCTCCACGGTCAGACTGGAGCTAAACGAACACACTCATCACACCATAGCATCATTCTATCTGGCTCACGACTACGTAGGGCCACTACCAAACACCACTACACAACAACTCATACATACACACTCATCTAAGGAACTAATCCTGGGTGGGGACGCTAACTTACACCACACATAATGGGGAAGTACAAACACAAACGAAAGGGGTGAGTTACTCTACGACTATCTCCTTCAATCAAATCTATTCATCTGCAACAAAGGTAATGACCCAACTTTCATCACTAGAAATAGGAGGGAAGTACTAGACATTACACTAATATCTTATCCCCTACTTAACCAGCTAGAAGCGTGAAAGGTGGGGATCGAGCACTCATTCTCAGACCACCGATACATAGAATTTACAATAACTCTAGACTGTCCTCCCGCCGAGAACATTACTAATCTAAGATTAACCAACTGGGAATATTACAAAAATCTCCTCAACAGGAACCTACACGCTCCACCGACGCACATACGCAACGGTCAAGAATTAGATAACCTAGTTAACACTTTTACTGATATCTGCGGTGAGGTCTTAAAAAGGGCTTGCCCAAGCAGAACAGTCAAAGCAAAGCACAAACCCCCTTGGTGGAACGCAACCCTGGCGAGCCTTAAAAGAGAGTGTAGAACTTACATCCAGACTCAGAAGAATTTTAGCAAAATCTCCAGCCACTATTGGCTATCTAAAAACCAATGCTGACAGCTGGACGGAAAACAGTCAGGAAACCCTTGAACTTCTGTTAGACACCCACTTCCCTAAGAACACCCATGTAGTGGAGGACCTCTACATAGAGCAGAACCTAGACGACCAGAGTATTGACAACATCTCGAACCCTGGACGCATTCAGTGGGCTGTCAACTCTTTTAAGCCCTTCAAATCACCCGGCCCAGATGGGTTCTTCCCGGCCCAGCTACAACGGACACTAGATATTTCCCTACCCTGGCTGACAGCCATCTTTTACGGCTGCCTTGCTCTAAGCCACATTCCAACAAGGTGGCTGGACGTTAAGGTTATTTTTTATACCGAAAGCCGGCAAACCCTCCCACACCAACCCAAAGGACTTCCGCCCGATTAGTCTCTCTTCCTTCTTGTTGAAGACCCTGGAAAGGCTAATTGACACCCATATCAGGCTAACCATCGACCAAAGCCTACTCTCTGACGCACAGCGTCATATATAACAGATACCGCCCTCCACTCTCTAGTGTACAGTATAGAGAGAGGTTTCCACAATAAGGAATACTCTCTTGCAGCGTTTCTAGACATAGAAGGCGCCTTTAACAACGTCACCCCAACGGCGATTACTGGTGCTCTGACTGAACTGGGCATTGAGCAGCCCATAGTGGATCTCATACACACCATGCTAACCAGCAGAGTAGTGTACTCCACTATGGGATCGGCCCACTCGACCAGGAATGTCAGCAGAGGAACCACACAAGGGGGCGTACTCTCACCTCTTCTATGGGTTTTAGTGGTCAACAAACTGCTATCACTTCTAGAAGAGGCGGGCACTAAAGTGGTAGCCTACGCGGACGACGTGGTTATCCTACTGCAGGGCAATATCCCGCATACCCTTTCCAATCTAATGGAGACAGCCTTATCCACCCTCTCCCGGTGGACGGCTGGCTGTGGGCTGGGAGTTAACCCAGAAAAGACCGAACTAGTTCTCTTTACAAGGAAGTATAAGGTACCAATTCTACTTTCCCCAAAACTACACCAAACGCGCCTAACCTTTAGCAACCAAGCAAAGTACCTAGGTGTCATCCTTGACAAAAAGCTCCTCTGGACAGATAACATCCTAGATCGTACACGCAAAGCGGCCGTAGCCCTCTTCGCTTGTAAAAAAGCCATAGGGAGGAAGTGGGGTTTCTCCCCCATGATAGTTCACTGGCTATACACTGCAATAGTCAGGCCCATTCTCCTCTACGGAAACATCGTTTGGTGGCCTTCCCTAGAAAAGAATTGCAACCTCCGGATCCTTCACAAGATCCAAAGAAGCGCAGAGCTCTGCATCAGTGAGGCGCTTCGCACTACCGCCACTGAAGCACTAAACACAATTCTCGACCTCCAACCCCTGGACCTACTTGCCAAAAGCTGGGCATCTGCAACAGCGCTCAGGCTCCTCGAAGCAGCGGCATGGACAACAGGCTCTACGGGTCACTCCAAAATCCTATCAAAACATACACCCTTACCACGTAGTAGAGACTACGTTCACCCACGTTCAACTTCGAAAGAAGATACAAGATCTTTATACCCACCCGTACAGAATGGGACAACTTACCACACCAATTTGAAAACGCTGTCAACATATACACAGACGGCTCCAAGCTTAACTCCCAAACAGGTGGGAGGTGCCTACCAGACCACTGTAGTGTTTTCCAAGCGGAAGTCATGGCAATTAGGAAGCCATGACCCACCTGGACACGTCAGTACATCATGACATAGATATCTTCATCTTCTCGGATAGTCAAGCAGCCCTCAGGGCCCTCGACTCCTACACAACGAACTCAAAAACAGTCTCTGAAAGCCGCAAATCTGCTAACGAGATGGCCACTCATCTGAGAATAAACCTCATCTGCAACTGCATAGCAGACGAGCTAGCAAGACAGGGGACAACCGCCGACATCCTTCGTGATAAGGACACGGTGGGTATGCCCATGGCTACCTGTAAGCTCCATCTCAGGCAGAGACTGTACACACTTTCCAAGAACCGTTGGAACTCAATCTCAACATGCCACAATTCTAGAACAAAAACTCTCCTTCAATGTAGCAGGGAAGACTCAGTAACCACGACTTCTGCCGCAGCTGCAAACAGATAGACAAAGAGGAGAGCATCGAACACCTCCTATGCTTCTGCCCAGCGCATAACCTAAAGCGCTTTCAAACCCTAGGTAGCTACACACTTCCGAACCTTGCGGCCATTCAGGGCGTAAGCATCCAAAAACTCTTATGTTTCTTAAGAAGAACAGAATACATCGTGAAAGCAGATAACCCATGAGCTAGGGAAAAGGATCTGTTCAGAGATCATGTGGTATCACAAGGGGCCCAATGTGGCCTAAGTATCTAATCTCCAACCACTCCTACCTAACCTAACCTTCCCTGCGGCTGCGCTGGCATGGTAGTTCTGGCTAGTTTTCTCTGCGGCTACGCGGGCATGGTAGATCTGGCTAGTTTCCCTGCGGCTGCGCGGGCGATATTGTTTTAGCTAGTTTTCCCTGCGGCTACGCGGGTGTTGTAGTTCTTGCTAGGTTTCCCTGCGGCTGTGCGGGCGATATTGTTTTAGCTAGTTTTCCCTGCGGCTACGCGGGCGTTGTAGTTCTGGCTAGTTTTCCCTGCGGCTGCGCAGGCGATATTGCCTTAGCTAGTTTTCCCTGCGGATACGCGGGCGGTGTAATTCTGCCTAGCTGTCCCTGCGGGAAAATTATACGCGGGTATAATGACCTTATTACCAATGCGCAGGCTTTTGGGTACGATTTCCCAGTAAGTCCGAAAGGCATTCGGCGCTTATCAGATTTGTATAACCGTTACTCGTAGAGTAAAAGGGTATACTACATTCGTCGGAAAGTATGTAACAGGTAGAAGGATGAGCTTCCCACCCCATAAAGTATATATATTCTTGATCAGGATCACTAGCCGAGTCGATCTAGCCATGTCCGTCTGACCGTCTGTCCGTCTGTCCGCTGAGATATCTGAAACTATAAGAGCTAGGCTATTGAGATTTAGCATGCAGATTCCTGAGCTTCTTACGCAGAGCAATTTGTTTCAGCAGAGTGCCACGCCCACTCTAACGCCCATAACGCTTTAATCTTTATACCGGCGGTATGTGGCGCATTTCAATCTCGCTTTGATGCTTGCATATCTCCATTTCCCTTTGTCCCCTTTAGCTGAGTAACGGGTATTTGATAGTCGAGGTACTCGACTATAGCGTCCTTCCTTGTTAGGTATGTTTTTGGTAATCGCAAAGTCTATTAAGTCGGGTAGTTTCTTTGGGTCTGCCGGCCAGTATGTTGGTCTTCCAGAAGAAACATAGTAGAGCCTGTTCTTGGCTTTTATCATTGCATTATAGAGTATCTTTTCTTTTGGAGTCACGAGACGAGATCCCCAGTGTGTGTGCTTGGCATTGTAGTCTCCAGCTGCTATGAAGTAGTCTTCTAGTGAGTTGAAAAACTGCATAAAAATGCATGCAGTATTCGGCGGCTAGGGTAAGTTGGTTGCCAGTATTTAGTGGTTTGTTTATAGATGTGGCCTGTAGGTACTTTTTAGCAAATTTGTTATGATAGTATTCATTATCATCTGGATGATTAGTTCCGTAGAATGAATAGCCTCGAAGTTGAAAATTTTATTTGTTTGTAAGGTGTGTTTTTGAAAGGAGCATTACGTCGATGTGATTGTCGAGTAGGAATTAAGCTAACTCAAGATTAAAGCGTTCCACGTAGATATTCGTATAGAAGTCACTATTTGGCTTGTTGTGAATCCAGCACTTGAATCTTGCACAATTGTGCGCATAAACGACGTAAACTCCGTAAGGCTTGTTGCAGGCTGCATATCATAGCTTCAAAGTTGCTTTTTGGCTTCTCCGGCGATTACTGCTGCTGAACCGTGTTCGGTTCCTTATATGCCGCTTGCAGAGATGAACTTTTTAGGACAGAGGTAGGCAGCCCTGCAGCGAATAGTTTCCAACGCTGCGTCCCTCAGCTCTACAAGCTGCAGTTTTTCTACGTTGGTGAGGTCCGGATGACTATCTATGATCGTGGTAAACATAGAATAAAAATCAGACCAATTTGCATAACCTCGAGCGAATTTTTGGAAGCTCAATTGGGGGCAGCAATGCTGCCCTATGTCGAGGCTGACGCAGCTGGAGTGATGCCGTCAGCAAAAGTTGAGTGCAAAAGATGCTGTGAGGCGCGCTTTGAAGTTTTGCCTCGAACCGATGACTTAAGAACTACGAGAATGTCATCAAACTTTTAACTCACATCTTTTAATTTTCTTTAAATCTAATTCTTCGAGCTCACTGAGATCCTTTTTAAATCAAATCCAACCTTACATGAAGGCCAGATTCTTCGCATGAAGTTAACGCCGCACTTGATAGGGAATCCACTAAACGCTCTACTCTATTAAATAAAGCAGTTGCCTTGCGCTTTAAAAATATTGCCCTGGCATTGCTCGGGCAATTTGAGCGGCTAAGAATAGATGTGTCATCAGCAAACGTAGATGTTGTTAGTCGTCTGCTTGTCGGGATGTCTGCTGTGTGGAGGTCATATAATGTTCGCTCAAGCACGCAACCTTGAGGAACTCCAGCTCCAATAGTAAAATCGTCAGTTATAGAAGTGTTGCACCTCACATAAAACTTTCTGTCGTAGAGGTAAGACTCTTAAAGCTTGTGGGTGTTGTAGGGGAGCATTGTCTTGATCTTGTACACTAGACCTTCTAGCCAAACTCTATCAAATGCTTGAGAGACGTCTAAAAATATGTCAGTACAGTATTCTCGTCTTTCGAACGCGTTCCGAATTTCTGATGTTATCCGGTTGACCTGCTCAATTTGTTGAAGCGCAGAACACTAATCACGAAGTTTAAATTATGTTAAGATACAAATAAGTAACAGCTTAAGAGAGCCCAACAGCGTTATGCTCACCGCTTACAGGCCCAGAACTATTATGTTAGATCTATGCTAAGATCGGATTCAGCGGGCCTGCAAGGGCTCTCACAATAAACCAGTTGAATTTTGAATATCGTATCGGCCAGTCTTGTATTCTCTCTTCCCCCAAATTTTACAGCAGCCAAGACAAAGTCTTTTCACTTTTCGGCGTTCTCAATTATCAATAATTTAATTTTAACTTCGATTCTCTTCAGAATTGTTCCGTGCTTTTAACGAAACCCGAAATTGATGTGACGAGATGCCCTCCTGGATTCTTAGGTATGTGTTTATCCGAGTCAATACGCATTTTTCAAAGAGTTCAGATATGCATGAAAGTAGGATTATAGGTCTATACGACGTGGGGATTGTGTGGTCTTTTCCCGGTCTTGCTATCGTTGTTATAATTGACTTTTTCCATCTTACTGGAAGTGGCCAAGTTTTGCGGTGGCATTGAAAAGATGTGTGATGGTGCAAACGCATATGCTTCTTCTTGCTGTAAAGCTTTAGTGAGTTGACGTGAGGCATGTCTTAAGCTTTGCTTAGCAAAGAAATTTTGCGAATTAGAGAGACGGTCACACTGGAAGGGAGGAACCAAGCTCCACGCGACAAAGACACGAGGCTTTTGCTGAAAAACCGGGAATGACGACGGTCGGGGCTCGCGCCGGTATCGCATTTCTACGGGTAAAAAGACATCGAGCTGCACCAGCCACACTGCACAGGAGAGTAGCTGCCGGCCCCCAGGATCAAAAGGATTAACACGAGCGCGATTCCATTTAGCAACCTGGCTGGAAGATACAAAGTGAGCGGAGTGAAAGGCGTTAGGAAAACAAGTGCGAGTGGTCAGGAAAATAACAATAAACAGAAATATTGTTCGATTGTGGAAATTAAAAATACCAAGAGTACCTTGTTGGGCAAAATTGCGTGGTAATTATAGCTAGTTTACCTGCGGCTGCGCGGGCGTGGTAGTTCTGGCTAGTTTTCCCTGCGGCTGCGCGGCCGATATTGTCTTAGCAAGTTTCCCTGCGGCTGCGCGGGCATGGTAGTTCTGGCTAGTTTTCCTGCGGCTGCGCGGGCTTGGTAGTTCTGGCTAGTTTTCCGTGCGGCTACGCGGGCGAGGTTGTTTTAGCTAGTTTCCCTGCGGCTGCGCGGGCGTGGTAGTTCTGGCTAGTTTTCCCTGCGGCTGCGCGGGCGTTATTGTCTTAGCTATTTTCCCTGCGGCTGCGTGGGCATGGTAGTTCTGGCTAGTTTTCCCTGCGGCTGCACGGGCGATATTGTCTTAGCTAGTCTCCTTGCGGCTTAGCGGGCATGGTAGTTTTGTCTAGTTATCCCTGCGACTACGCGGGCATGGTAGTTCTGGCTAGTTTCCCTGCGGCTGCGCGGGCGATATTGTTTTACCTAGTTTTCCCTGCGGCTACGCGGGTGTTGTAGTTCTGGCTACACCCAAAAAAAAAACCAAAAGTATACACTTAATAAGCGTTGTGTTAAAAGTATACTAAAGTTAGTATAAAAATGTAAGTATTAACTCAACACTAATTAGTTTCAACTGTATACTTTGTAGTGTAAGTGCTCTACCAAAGAGTATAAAGCGTAAACCTGTAGTGTTATTTTTAAACTAGTCATATTTGACTATTTAGTTTATAATTTATACTTTTGGTTTCAACAAAAACTTGATGTAGTATAAAGAAAATGTAGTTTCAAGTTATTACAAAATAGTTTCATGCCAACACTTTATAGTATTAAGCTTATACTAATTATTATATGAGTGACACTCAGTAGCATAAATAGTATACTGAACATTAAATAGTTTTTCATGGTGTGAAACTAGGACAATAGCGATTATTCGAACATATATTTTGGTGTAAAACCAGGACAATAGCGAGTATACGAACACAGAAAATGCTACCGGAGTAGGCGTTGCTTGACGCGTTAATTATTATTGCCTTCCGGACGATCTCGGACAACGCAGCGCTCGTCATTGCAGGCCAAGTTCCCCTATGTGAACTGGTGCGGGAGCCACAGAACCAAGACCGAAGTGAAGAGGAATGCCAGGATGCAGAGCGTCGATAACTGGCAGGCAGCCTGGGACAACTCCAGCAAGGGACGCTGGACGCTGGGCGCAAGGGTAAATAGGAAGCACGGCCAGGTAGATTTCTACCGCACGCAGGCGCTGAGTGGACATGGTTGCTTCCGAAGCTTCCTTAAGCGCTTCGGGCACGACACGGAGAACGGTTGCCCAGAGTGCGGCAGTGGGATTGTTGACGACGATCAGCATGTCCTATTTTAATGTCGCCGCTTCGGGTCTGATCGCCAAATGCTGATGAAGACCACCGGGGCAAGAGTTCGGCCAGCGACGGCAGCCTTCGCAGCGAGTGTACTGCGAACGCTGCGTCGCATCGAGAAGGAGAGGAGAGAAGCTACAGCCTAGGTGGCTACCATTGCGCTAAGCAATACCTTGCGGTGATACACCGCAATTACGGCCCCTACTCTTGTTGCTTGTACTTATTTTAGTCTGCATATACGTGTTAGGTAAAGGAATATAAAAAAAAAAAAACGAAGGAGCTAAAAACATGTGTTATGTGTGTGGCGCAAAATATGAATATTTGTGAAATAATAACAAAATACTATGTGAAATAGAAATAAAAGAAAAACAACATACAACTTGATTTTATTGGGTTTGGGATACCACGAAAAACAAAATAGTATAAATTTTATACTACAGGCAACGGGGAAATCGTATAAGTTTTATACGAAATAGTATAAAATGTATACCAACGATTTCGATAAATAGCTTAAAAAGTATACTACGGCCCTCTAGATTAGTATAAAATGTATACGAAATAGTATAAAACTGAGACTACATAGGATAGCTTTTATACTAAATAGTATAAAAAGTAAACTATCAGCATAAATTTCAGTACACTGAGTGAGTATAAATTGTATACTCGTTAGTTTAACTTTGATAACTTCGAAAGTTTCAGTTTAATACTTTGGGTGTCATAAGGTTAATACGCATCTTATCAAGATATTTTTGACACTCAATAGTTTAGTTTTAATGTACAAATAGTTTAGTTTCTATGATCATTTTTTTTTGGGTGTAGGTTTCCCTGCGGATGCGCGGGCGATATTGTTTTAGCTAGTATTCCCTGCGGCTACGCGGGCGTTGTAGTTCTGGCTAGTTTTCCCTGCTCACTAGCCGAGTTGATCTAGCCATGTCCGTCTGTCCGTCTGTCCGCTGAGATACCGGAAACTATGAGAGCTAGGCTATTGAGACTTAGCATGCAGGTTCCTGAGCTTCTTACGCAGAGCAAGTTTGTTTCAGCAGAGTGCTACGCCCACTCTAACGCCCATAACGCTTTAATCTGTCTACCGCCGGTATGTGGCGCATTTCAATCTCGCTTTGCTGCTTGCATATCGCCATTTCCCTTTGGTCCCTTTAGCTGAGTAACGGGTATCTGATAGTCAAGGTACTCGACTATAGCGTTCTTCCTTTTTCGAGTTGCAATCATCTTTGCTCGCTGGGCAGTGTGCGGAGTCATAAGGCTCTCCACAATCTACACAAACCGGGAGCAGCTAACAGCGTTTCTACTGCAGCTAGGCTAGCATTACCACGAGCTATTTTGCGTTGATAATTTAGGGGGCTCATTTACCTTTTGACTTGGATGTAGCGATCCATACCAGTCTGCAAAGCCGACTTAACAAATTCATTGTTTTGGTTCTGTTTTTCGGGCAGCGCACCGGTAGACGTATTAATATTTGCGCTGCTAGCTTTTGTTGACAAAGTTGCTGAAGATGTCGTTAAACACGCAGTCGATACAGTTGGCTTTACTGTTGTTTTTACAGTTGACGTTGTTAAAGAAATTGCGGTGCTAGTTACTGCTGGTGAGCGTAGGTCATTGCATACCTGCATTGGAGCACATTCAGAGCTCTTTGGCTGCAGAGACATCGATGGTAGCGAGGGGGAGCAAGAACGCGCTCTCTCGCTCGCTACGTTTAAGAATTCGATCAAGTTGGGGTAATTGACCGCGCTTGATCAGAGCTTGCATTATTTTCGGTTGCTTAAAAAGAGAATTACGCGTTATTTCTTTGTATAAAGAGCAGTCGCTCGTCTTGCTTTCGTTGACGTTGTGTGCGAACGTCATTCAGACTTATTGTAATCGATGTTTAGCTAACTTGAATTTTAAGTGCTAAGTTTTATATTAATTAATTGACCAATCAATATACAAATTCGCGATTTCATCACAGAAAGCGTATTTTCGCCTTATTAAACCTTATTTTGAATACTTTTTTCCCGGAGCACAATAAAAACACGTCTGCATGTGACAACGGTTCTTTCTGTTTGACTTTCTAGAAAACGTTATTGATGTATTTCATTCGTGATCGGAACTCATCCGCTGACACCTTTAGCTTGTTGTCCATCTGAAAAGGAAAAGTTTTATGTGCTAGGCATTTGTGTGTGGAAATCTGTTAGTGTGTTTGCGTGTTAGATTTCAACTACTTTGGTGCCTGGTTAGCCAGTATTTGCTTAAACAATAATATTTGCTTAAACATAGGAATGCAATTTTAATTTTAGAATACCAAAATTAATTTGTAATATGAAATAAGTGTAGTTAAATTTTTTTCAAAAAAAAGGATATTAGTGGTTATAATAAAGAATTTGTGTCTAAACGAATTCCATTTCCCCCGTCAGCAAAAAATTCAAGTTATCCAACCCGTGAAGCTGTTCCACTTGTGGAATTAATAAGCAATTTTTGAAATTCAATCTCGTCGATATTGCCTTTGCTTTCAGCGATATTGGCTTTGCCTTTGTTTAAGATTCTGCCTTTGCCTTTGCCAGTCCAGCTAAGATAAATCAAACAAAAACACCTCTTAACGAGGTAAAAAGTAGTGGCGAACGCGCCTTTAACGAAAATTTCTGATATCAACAATTGTGACGAAAAATGATATTACATTCGATAAAATAAATAAACTATATTAAATTTATGATTTCGGCCAGCAACAGTAAATATTTATTTACCTACACGTTAATTTTCTGTTGTAGCGTGCCGAATACATAAATTTAATATAGTTTATTTATTTTATCGAATGTTATCACTTATCAGTTTCTTATATTTCCCGCCGAACTATCGGGTTTTTCCAAAGTGGTAGAACAAATAGATCAAGTTTCCTATTTCAATTAGCCTAATGCAAATAGGACCCTAAAACCATAACAGATTTTCCGTTTGAAAAAAGAATATAAGAATATTTTTCATAAAATTGGTTTGTTTCTTGTTCATTCCAATAAGTATGAAATATTTCGTATACGGAGCTGAAACGAGTTGCACTTTTTATCGCTTAAGCCTAGTACTCACATCGACGAAAACCGCGAGCTAACCATAGGAGTGAGCGAGAGGGAAATACGCGGCTAAAGGTTTTCGTCGGGTCTGTTTTTCAGCGCGGTACTCAGATGAGCTAAGGAAATACCAGAAAAAATACCAGATTTCGCGAGTGAATTTTCGATGAACGCCGTTAGCCGCGGCCCAAAGAATAAGAAATTTAATCTTTGGCGGTGTTCGTGCAGAAGCGGTGGGGAATTTAAAAATTTTAAATTGAAGAAATACCCCAAAATCGGTTAAAGGAGGTCAGTGTAGATGAAAAAGGACGCCTAATCCAAGCTGTTGCCCATTATTGTGGGACCGACAGGAAGCAATACCACAACACGGCCAAATCCGCAGAATAGTTGAAGTGCTGGAGGAGATCCACTAGGGAGTCCCAGTGGGAAGGATCATGCCGAGTGGGACTTCGCTCTCTACATGGACATCCTGCCGAGCTTATCCTCGCAAAGAAAGTAAGATCTGGCCAATTTGGTTGCGTTGTACTAATAGAAGAATCTTTTAAGCAGAACCACCAGTAATATGATCTCCGAAGACCTCTCCATTCGGACTCCATACAACATAACCACCAACTACTTGGCAGCTTAAGCGGAGCTGAAGGACGCGCTGGCTGGAGGAGGAAAATAGGGCGCCCGCTAAGGAACAGTTGGAGATGCCATGTCCAGCCACTGCCAAGATGCTAGACGACTTCCTGCAGCATCAGCGGATCAACCCTGTTCCCAATCCGGCTCCCACTTCTTTAAGGTCCAATATGCCTATTGGTACTCGGAGCAGGACTGCGTTGGCGCGGGAAAGATGGCGAAGCATCCGTGGGACGAAAAGGAAGCTTTAAACAACTAATTTACTTAAATAAAAACATTCGTTGAACATTCCATCTATTTTTAATTTAATTTCTTTGTGTACCAGCAGACTCCTCCTTTTTAAATTTCTCCAATTGATATGTTTTCCGTTTGACAACAAGCCCAGCTGCTTGTCAGTAAGACCATGCTACATGCATTGCGGGTGAACTTTGAAAACTTCGGTCACACTGCAAAGAATAAGTTTTTTCGACTAGTGAAACTCTTAGCCGATCTGAGTACTAGGCTTTAATATTTTCCAAACGGTAATTTTTAGGAAAAAAATGTTATATATCAAAAGTTGAGGAATCTCAAGTGAAATTTAAAAAGAAATCGTTCGACTCAATTTTGAGAAAATAGTCAAAAAGTGGTTTTAAAAAATAACTTTTTGTCATAACTCAAAATCTATTATATTCAGACAACTTTACTATATGAAGGGTATTTAGCGAATTAAATTATCTTTTCAGAGATATATAAGCATTTTAAATCTGGCTTTTTTCTTTGATTTTCCGCTAAACTAGCGGGTTTTTCCAAAAGTCAAAGAACAAACGCTTTCTATTTCAAGCTACTTTATACACCCATAGGGTTTCCAAGACCCTAAAACTAAGATGGGATGCATACAAACCCACAAACAAAGGGACAAAAATTTTCATTTTGGGAAGAAGAAGAAAATTTTGTTTTTTGAATTACTTTTGAACGGGACATCGGATCTCAACAAATGAGGTGTCATTCGAAGGGTATTCTCAGTAAGAATGAAACTAGTTAAACAGCCGGGGGCTTTTATCCCCACCGTATCCAGCAGCTCCAATTTTCTAAATTTTTACTTTTAACTTTCACCGCTTTTTCACCCAAACAAATCTATATTTCGAAATCTTGCAATCTTCTTAGTTTTTGCGATACCTTTCGATTGGTGTATCACTCGTTACGATCGGACCATAATGGCAGATTTTCAATTCTGCGGCTATGTATAGTAGTTGTCTTCGCACGCTCTCTTGCGCGCTTCGCCACTATGTGTACTGCCGTCCACAGTGATAAACCAATCGTAAAGTAAGCACAAGCTTCCGGTCGAAGCCCAAAGTTTCACGATCGAAGACCAAACTTTTGCGTTCTAAGTTCAGATCATATTGCGTTCTAATTTTCAATCAAATTGCATCGATCAGATAATTTCATTTCAGAACTTTCAAGCAAAAATTAAAGTTGTAGAAGCTAGATTAAGAAAAGGTTTATTGAATAGGATTTTAGAATAAAGAAGTCAGTCTATTTCAGATTGAAGCCGCGATCGGTCATTTAAAAAAGACAGAAATTAAAAAATTCTTGTGTCCCGATGTAATAGTGTGTTAAGTGAACTAAAGTCTAGCACCAATAAAATACAAACAAGGAAGAACGCTATAGTCGAGTACCTCGACTATCAGATACCCGTTACTCAGCTAAAGGGACCAAAGGAAAATGGAGATATGCAAGCAGCAAATGCGCCACCTACCGGCGGTAGACAGATTTAAGCGTTGTGGGCGTTAGAGTGGGCGTGGCAAAGTTTTTTTTCATCGTCAATCGATAGGTATTGACGAGACCAATACATTTCAGCTAAAATTTTGTATCTAGCACGAAAATTGTGGGCGCCACAGATTTGGGCGGTTTGTGGGCGTAAGAGTGGGCGTGGCATATTCGCGTAACAAACATGCACTGCGCTCAAGCCTAGGGAATCTAAATCTGAAATCCAGTTTCTCTATCTTTGATATTTTCCGAGAGAGAGACGGTCACACTGGAAGGGAGGAACCAAGCTTCACGCGACAAAGACACGAGGCTTTTGCTGAAAAACCGGGAATGACGACGGTCGGGGCTCGCGCCGGTATCGCATTTCTACGGGTAAAAAGACATCGAGCTGCACCAGCCACACTGCACAGGAGAGTAGCTGCCGGCCCCCAGGATCAAAAGGATTAACACGAGCGCGATTCCATTTAGCAACCTGGCTGGAAGATACAAAGTGAGCGGAGTGAAAGGCGTTAGGAAAACAAGTGCGAGTGGTCAGGAAAATAACAATAAACAGAAATATTGTTCGATTGTGGAAATTAAAAATACCAAGAGTACCTTGTTGGGCAAAATTGCGTGGTAATTATAGCTAGTTTACCTGCGGCTGCGCGGGCGTGGTAGTTCTGGCTAGTTTTCCCTGCGGCTGCGCGGCCGATATTGTCTTAGCAAGTTTCCCTGCGGCTGCGCGGGCATGGTAGTTCTGGCTAGTTTTCCTGCGGCTGCGCGGGCTTGGTAGTTCTGGCTAGTTTTCCGTGCGGCTACGCGGGCGAGGTTGTTTTAGCTAGTTTCCCTGCGGCTGCGCGGGCGTGGTAGTTCTGGCTAGTTTTCCCTGCGGCTGCGCGGGCGTTATTGTCTTAGCTATTTTCCCTGCGGCTGCGTGGGCATGGTAGTTCTGGCTAGTTTTCCCTGCGGCTGCACGGGCGATATTGTCTTAGCTAGTCTCCTTGCGGCTTAGCGGGCATGGTAGTTTTGTCTAGTTATCCCTGCGACTACGCGGGCATGGTAGTTCTGGCTAGTTTCCCTGCGGCTGCGCGGGCGATATTGTTTTACCTAGTTTTCCCTGCGGCTACGCGGGTGTTGTAGTTCTGGCTACACCCAAAAAAAAAACCAAAAGTATACACTTAATAAGCGTTGTGTTAAAAGTATACTAAAGTTAGTATAAAAATGTAAGTATTAACTCAACACTAATTAGTTTCAACTGTATACTTTGTAGTGTAAGTGCTCTACCAAAGAGTATAAAGCGTAAACCTGTAGTGTTATTTTTAAACTAGTCATATTTGACTATTTAGTTTATAATTTATACTTTTGGTTTCAACAAAAACTTGATGTAGTATAAAGAAAATGTAGTTTCAAGTTATTACAAAATAGTTTCATGCCAACACTTTATAGTATTAAGCTTATACTAATTATTATATGAGTGACACTCAGTAGCATAAATAGTATACTGAACATTAAATAGTTTTTCATGGTGTGAAACTAGGACAATAGCGATTATTCGAACATATATTTTGGTGTAAAACCAGGACAATAGCGAGTATACGAACACAGAAAATGCTACCGGAGTAGGCGTTGCTTGACGCGTTAATTATTATTGCCTTCCGGACGATCTCGGACAACGCAGCGCTCGTCATTGCAGGCCAAGTTCCCCTATGTGAACTGGTGCGGGAGCCACAGAACCAAGACCGAAGTGAAGAGGAATGCCAGGATGCAGAGCGTCGATAACTGGCAGGCAGCCTGGGACAACTCCAGCAAGGGACGCTGGACGCTGGGCGCAAGGGTAAATAGGAAGCACGGCCAGGTAGATTTCTACCGCACGCAGGCGCTGAGTGGACATGGTTGCTTCCGAAGCTTCCTTAAGCGCTTCGGGCACGACACGGAGAACGGTTGCCCAGAGTGCGGCAGTGGGATTGTTGACGACGATCAGCATGTCCTATTTTAATGTCGCCGCTTCGGGTCTGATCGCCAAATGCTGATGAAGACCACCGGGGCAAGAGTTCGGCCAGCGACGGCAGCCTTCGCAGCGAGTGTACTGCGAACGCTGCGTCGCATCGAGAAGGAGAGGAGAGAAGCTACAGCCTAGGTGGCTACCATTGCGCTAAGCAATACCTTGCGGTGATACACCGCAATTACGGCCCCTACTCTTGTTGCTTGTACTTATTTTAGTCTGCATATACGTGTTAGGTAAAGGAATATAAAAAAAAAAAAACGAAGGAGCTAAAAACATGTGTTATGTGTGTGGCGCAAAATATGAATATTTGTGAAATAATAACAAAATACTATGTGAAATAGAAATAAAAGAAAAACAACATACAACTTGATTTTATTGGGTTTGGGATACCACGAAAAACAAAATAGTATAAATTTTATACTACAGGCAACGGGGAAATCGTATAAGTTTTATACGAAATAGTATAAAATGTATACCAACGATTTCGATAAATAGCTTAAAAAGTATACTACGGCCCTCTAGATTAGTATAAAATGTATACGAAATAGTATAAAACTGAGACTACATAGGATAGCTTTTATACTAAATAGTATAAAAAGTAAACTATCAGCATAAATTTCAGTACACTGAGTGAGTATAAATTGTATACTCGTTAGTTTAACTTTGATAACTTCGAAAGTTTCAGTTTAATACTTTGGGTGTCATAAGGTTAATACGCATCTTATCAAGATATTTTTGACACTCAATAGTTTAGTTTTAATGTACAAATAGTTTAGTTTCTATGATCATTTTTTTTTGGGTGTAGGTTTCCCTGCGGATGCGCGGGCGATATTGTTTTAGCTAGTATTCCCTGCGGCTACGCGGGCGTTGTAGTTCTGGCTAGTTTTCCCTGCTCACTAGCCGAGTTGATCTAGCCATGTCCGTCTGTCCGTCTGTCCGCTGAGATACCGGAAACTATGAGAGCTAGGCTATTGAGACTTAGCATGCAGGTTCCTGAGCTTCTTACGCAGAGCAAGTTTGTTTCAGCAGAGTGCTACGCCCACTCTAACGCCCATAACGCTTTAATCTGTCTACCGCCGGTATGTGGCGCATTTCAATCTCGCTTTGCTGCTTGCATATCGCCATTTCCCTTTGGTCCCTTTAGCTGAGTAACGGGTATCTGATAGTCAAGGTACTCGACTATAGCGTTCTTCCTTTTTCGAGTTGCAATCATCTTTGCTCGCTGGGCAGTGTGCGGAGTCATAAGGCTCTCCACAATCTACACAAACCGGGAGCAGCTAACAGCGTTTCTACTGCAGCTAGGCTAGCATTACCACGAGCTATTTTGCGTTGATAATTTAGGGGGCTCATTTACCTTTTGACTTGGATGTAGCGATCCATACCAGTCTGCAAAGCCGACTTAACAAATTCATTGTTTTGGTTCTGTTTTTCGGGCAGCGCACCGGTAGACGTATTAATATTTGCGCTGCTAGCTTTTGTTGACAAAGTTGCTGAAGATGTCGTTAAACACGCAGTCGATACAGTTGGCTTTACTGTTGTTTTTACAGTTGACGTTGTTAAAGAAATTGCGGTGCTAGTTACTGCTGGTGAGCGTAGGTCATTGCATACCTGCATTGGAGCACATTCAGAGCTCTTTGGCTGCAGAGACATCGATGGTAGCGAGGGGGAGCAAGAACGCGCTCTCTCGCTCGCTACGTTTAAGAATTCGATCAAGTTGGGGTAATTGACCGCGCTTGATCAGAGCTTGCATTATTTTCGGTTGCTTAAAAAGAGAATTACGCGTTATTTCTTTGTATAAAGAGCAGTCGCTCGTCTTGCTTTCGTTGACGTTGTGTGCGAACGTCATTCAGACTTATTGTAATCGATGTTTAGCTAACTTGAATTTTAAGTGCTAAGTTTTATATTAATTAATTGACCAATCAATATACAAATTCGCGATTTCATCACAGAAAGCGTATTTTCGCCTTATTAAACCTTATTTTGAATACTTTTTTCCCGGAGCACAATAAAAACACGTCTGCATGTGACAACGGTTCTTTCTGTTTGACTTTCTAGAAAACGTTATTGATGTATTTCATTCGTGATCGGAACTCATCCGCTGACACCTTTAGCTTGTTGTCCATCTGAAAAGGAAAAGTTTTATGTGCTAGGCATTTGTGTGTGGAAATCTGTTAGTGTGTTTGCGTGTTAGATTTCAACTACTTTGGTGCCTGGTTAGCCAGTATTTGCTTAAACAATAATATTTGCTTAAACATAGGAATGCAATTTTAATTTTAGAATACCAAAATTAATTTGTAATATGAAATAAGTGTAGTTAAATTTTTTTCAAAAAAAAGGATATTAGTGGTTATAATAAAGAATTTGTGTCTAAACGAATTCCATTTCCCCCGTCAGCAAAAAATTCAAGTTATCCAACCCGTGAAGCTGTTCCACTTGTGGAATTAATAAGCAATTTTTGAAATTCAATCTCGTCGATATTGCCTTTGCTTTCAGCGATATTGGCTTTGCCTTTGTTTAAGATTCTGCCTTTGCCTTTGCCAGTCCAGCTAAGATAAATCAAACAAAAACACCTCTTAACGAGGTAAAAAGTAGTGGCGAACGCGCCTTTAACGAAAATTTCTGATATCAACAATTGTGACGAAAAATGATATTACATTCGATAAAATAAATAAACTATATTAAATTTATGATTTCGGCCAGCAACAGTAAATATTTATTTACCTACACGTTAATTTTCTGTTGTAGCGTGCCGAATACATAAATTTAATATAGTTTATTTATTTTATCGAATGTTATCACTTATCAGTTTCTTATATTTCCCGCCGAACTATCGGGTTTTTCCAAAGTGGTAGAACAAATAGATCAAGTTTCCTATTTCAATTAGCCTAATGCAAATAGGACCCTAAAACCATAACAGATTTTCCGTTTGAAAAAAGAATATAAGAATATTTTTCATAAAATTGGTTTGTTTCTTGTTCATTCCAATAAGTATGAAATATTTCGTATACGGAGCTGAAACGAGTTGCACTTTTTATCGCTTAAGCCTAGTACTCACATCGACGAAAACCGCGAGCTAACCATAGGAGTGAGCGAGAGGGAAATACGCGGCTAAAGGTTTTCGTCGGGTCTGTTTTTCAGCGCGGTACTCAGATGAGCTAAGGAAATACCAGAAAAAATACCAGATTTCGCGAGTGAATTTTCGATGAACGCCGTTAGCCGCGGCCCAAAGAATAAGAAATTTAATCTTTGGCGGTGTTCGTGCAGAAGCGGTGGGGAATTTAAAAATTTTAAATTGAAGAAATACCCCAAAATCGGTTAAAGGAGGTCAGTGTAGATGAAAAAGGACGCCTAATCCAAGCTGTTGCCCATTATTGTGGGACCGACAGGAAGCAATACCACAACACGGCCAAATCCGCAGAATAGTTGAAGTGCTGGAGGAGATCCACTAGGGAGTCCCAGTGGGAAGGATCATGCCGAGTGGGACTTCGCTCTTTACATGGACATCCTGCCGAGCTTATCCTCGCAAAGAAAGTAAGATCTGGCCAATTTGGTTGCGTTGTACTAATAGAAGAATCTTTTAAGCAGAACCACCAGTAATATGATCTCCGAAGACCTCTCCATTCGGACTCCATACAACATAACCACCAACTACTTGGCAGCTTAAGCGGAGCTGAAGGACGCGCTGGCTGGAGGAGGAAAATAGGGCGCCCGCTAAGGAACAGTTGGAGATGCCATGTCCAGCCACTGCCAAGATGCTAGACGACTTCCTGCAGCATCAGCGGATCAACCCTGTTCCCAATCCGGCTCCCACTTCTTTAAGGTCCAATATGCCTATTGGTACTCGGAGCAGGACTGCGTTGGCGCGGGAAAGATGGCGAAGCATCCGTGGGACGAAAAGGAAGCTTTAAACAACTAATTTACTTAAATAAAAACATTCGTTGAACATTCCATCTATTTTTAATTTAATTTCTTTGTGTACCAGCAGACTCCTCCTTTTTAAATTTCTCCAATTGATATGTTTTCCGTTTGACAACAAGCCCAGCTGCTTGTCAGTAAGACCATGCTACATGCATTGCGGGTGAACTTTGAAAACTTCGGTCACACTGCAAAGAATAAGTTTTTTCGACTAGTGAAACTCTTAGCCGATCTGAGTACTAGGCTTTAATATTTTCCAAACGGTAATTTTTAGGAAAAAAATGTTATATATCAAAAGTTGAGGAATCTCAAGTGAAATTTAAAAAGAAATCGTTCGACTCAATTTTGAGAAAATAGTCAAAAAGTGGTTTTAAAAAATAACTTTTTGTCATAACTCAAAATCTATTATATTCAGACAACTTTACTATATGAAGGGTATTTAGCGAATTAAATTATCTTTTCAGAGATATATAAGCATTTTAAATCTGGCTTTTTTCTTTGATTTTCCGCTAAACTAGCGGGTTTTTCCAAAAGTCAAAGAACAAACGCTTTCTATTTCAAGCTACTTTATACACCCATAGGGTTTCCAAGACCCTAAAACTAAGATGGGATGCATACAAACCCACAAACAAAGGGACAAAAATTTTCATTTTGGGAAGAAGAAGAAAATTTTGTTTTTTGAATTACTTTTGAACGGGACATCGGATCTCAACAAATGAGGTGTCATTCGAAGGGTATTCTCAGTAAGAATGAAACTAGTTAAACAGCCGGGGGCTTTTATCCCCACCGTATCCAGCAGCTCCAATTTTCTAAATTTTTACTTTTAACTTTCACCGCTTTTTCACCCAAACAAATCTATATTTCGAAATCTTGCAATCTTCTTAGTTTTTGCGATACCTTTCGATTGGTGTATCACTCGTTACGATCGGACCATAATGGCAGATTTTCAATTCTGCGGCTATGTATAGTAGTTGTCTTCGCACGCTCTCTTGCGCGCTTCGCCACTATGTGTACTGCCGTCCACAGTGATAAACCAATCGTAAAGTAAGCACAAGCTTCCGGTCGAAGCCCAAAGTTTCACGATCGAAGACCAAACTTTTGCGTTCTAAGTTCAGATCATATTGCGTTCTAATTTTCAATCAAATTGCATCGATCAGATAATTTCATTTCAGAACTTTCAAGCAAAAATTAAAGTTGTAGAAGCTAGACTAAGAAAAGGTTTATTGAATAGGATTTTAGAATAAAGAAGTCAGTCTATTTCAGATTGAAGCCGCGATCGGTCATTTAAAAAAGACAGAAATTAAAAAATTCTTGTGTCCCGATGTAATAGTGTGTTAAGTGAACTAAAGTCTAGCACCAATAAAATACAAACAAGGAAGAACGCTATAGTCGAGTACCTCGACTATCAGATACCCGTTACTCAGCTAAAGGGACCAAAGGAAAATGGAGATATGCAAGCAGCAAATGCGCCACCTACCGGCGGTAGACAGATTTAAGCGTTGTGGGCGTTAGAGTGGGCGTGGCAAAGTTTTTTTTCATCGTCAATCGATAGGTATTGACGAGACCAATACATTTCAGCTAAAATTTTGTATCTAGCACGAAAATTGTGGGCGCCACAGATTTGGGCGGTTTGTGGGCGTAAGAGTGGGCGTGGCATATTCGCGTAACAAACATGCACTGCGCTCAAGCCTAGGGAATCTAAATCTGAAATCCAGTTTCTCTATCTTTGATATTTTCCGAGATATCCGCGTTCATATTTACGATTTTTTGAAGTTTGTGGGCGGTTTGTGGGCGTTAAAGTGGGCGTGGCAAACTTTTTTTAGGTCAATCGGTAGGTATTGATGAGAACAACACATTTCATTTAAAATTTTTGTTCTAGCATCAAAACTGTAGGAGCCACAGTTTTGGGCGGTTTGTGGGCGTAAGAGTGGGCGTGGCACTCTTCTGAAACAAACTTGCGCTGCGCAGGAATGTCAGGAATCTGCATGCCTAATCCCAGTATTGTAGCTCTTATAGTTTCCGAGATCTCAGCGTTCATACGGACATACGGAAAGACGGACAGACGGACATTGCTAGATCGACTCGGCTAGTGATCCTGATCAAGAATATATATTCTTTATGGGGTCGGAAACGCTTCCTTCTGCCTGAATTGAAATTGGGAATTATGTGGAGGTTATCCTTTCCAATAAGCTCGATGATTTTGTTGACGAGAACATTTTCTCGAATATAATTAGGCGGAGGCTTTAGCTTCCTTTATTCGACTTCAGTAGATTCAACCTCCTCAACGTCAGGGGCGTCTGCCAAGATTTTAAATCGGTTTGTTTTCATGGGCGTTTCTATTGCAGCTAGGCTAGCATTACCCCGAGCTATTTTGCGTTGATAATTTAGGGGGCTCATTTTTGACTTTTGACTTGGATGTAGCGATCCATACCAGTCTGCAAAGCCGACTTAACAAATTCATTGTTTTGGTTCTGTTTTTCGGGCAGCGCACCGGTAGACGTATTAATATTTGCGCTGCTAGCTTTTGTTGACAAAGTTGCTGAAGATGTCGTTAAACACGCAGTCGATACAGTTGGCTTTACTGTTGTTTTTACAGTTGACGTTGTTAAAGAAATTGCGGTGCTAGTTACTGCTGGTGAGCGTAGGTCATTGCATACCTGCATTGGAGCACATTCAGAGCTCTTTGGCTGCAGAGACATCGATGGTAGCGAGGGGGAGCAAGAACGCGCTCTCTCGCTCGCTACGTTTAAGAATTCGATCAAGTTGGGGTAATTGACCGCGCTTGATCAGAGCTTGCATTATTTTCGGTTGCTTAAAAAGAGAATTACGCGTTATTTCTTTGTACTAAGAGCCGTCGCTCGTCTTGCTTTCGTTGACGTTGTGTGCGAACGTCATTCAGACTTATTGTAATCGAGGTTTAGCTAACTTGAATTTTAAGTGCTAAGTTTTATATTAATTAGTTGACCAATCAATATACAATTTCGCGATTTCATCGCAGAAAGCGTATTTTCGCCTTATTAAACCTTATTTTGAATACTTTTTTCCCGGAGCACAATAAATACACGTCTGCATGTGACAACGGTTCTTTCTGTTTGACTTTCTAGAAAACTTTATTGAGGTATTTCAACCGTGATCGGAACTCATCCGCTGACACCTTTAGCTTGTTGCTAGGCGTTGCGTGTTAGATTTCAACTACTTTGGTGCCTGGTTAGCCAGTATTTGCTTAAACAATAATATTTGCTTAAACATAGGAATGCAATTTTAATTTTAAAGTACCAAAATTAATTTGTAATATGAAATAAGTGTAGTTAAATTTTTTTTCAAAAAAAAGGATATTAGTGGTTATAATAAAGAATTTGTGTCTAAACGAATTCCATTTCCCCCGTCAGCAAAAAATTCAAGTTATCCAACCCGTGAAGTGGTTTCACTTGTGGAATTAATAAGCAATTTTTGAAATTCAATCTCGTCGATATTGCCTTTGCTTTCAGCGATATTGGCTTTGCCTTTGTTTAAGATTCTGCCTTTGCCAGTCCAGCTAAGATAAATCAAACAAAAACACCTCTTAACGAGGTAAAAAGTAGTGGCGAACGCGCCTTTAACAAAAATTTCTGATACCAACAATTGTGACGAAAAATGATATTACATTTGATAAAATAAATAAACTATATTAAATTTATGATTTCGGCCAGCAACAGTAAATATTTATTTACCAACACGTTAATTTTCTGTTGTAGCGTGCCGAATACATAAATTTAATATAGTTTATTTATTTTATCGAATGTTATCACTTATCAGTTTCTTATATTTCCCGCTGAGCTATCGGGTTTTTCCAAAGTGGTAGAACAAATAGATCAAGTTTCCTATTTCAATTAGCCTAATGCAAATAGGACCCTAAAACCATAACAGATTTTCCGTTTGAAAAAAGAATATAAGAATATTTTTCATCAAATTGGTTTGTTTCTTGTTTATTCCAATAAGTATGAAATATTTCGTATACGGAGCTGAAACGAGTTGCACTTTTTATCGCTTAATATCTTCCAAACGGTAATTTTAAGGGCAAAAAATGTTATATATCAAAAGTTGAGGAATCTCAAATTAAATTTAAAAAGAAATCGTTCGACTCAATTTTGAGAAAATAGTCAAAAAGTGATTTTAAAAAATAACTTTTTGTCATAACTCAAAATCTATTATATTCAGACAACTTTACTATATGAAGGGTATTTAGCGAATTAAATTATCTTTTCAGAGATATATAAGCATTTTAAATCTGGCTTTTTCTTTGATTTTCCGCTAAACTAGCGGGTTTTTCCACAAGTCAAAGAACAAACGTTTTCTATTTCAAGCTACTTTATACACCCATAGGGTTTCCAAGACCCTAAAACTAAGATGGGATGCATACAAACCCACAAACAAAAGGACAAAAATTTTCATTTTGGGAAGAAGAAGAAAATTTTGTTTTTTTAATTACTTTTGAACGGGAAATCGGATCTCAACAAATGAGGTGTCATTCGAAGCGCATTCTCAGTAAGAATGAAACTAGTTAAACAGCCAGGGGCTTTTATCCCCACCGTATCCAGCAGCTCCAATTTTCTAAATTTTTACTTTTAACTTTCACCGCTTTTTCACCCAAACAAATCTAAGTTTCGAAATCTTGCAATCTTCTTAGTTTTTAAGATACCTTTCGATTGGTGTATCACTCGTTACGATCGGACCATAATGGCAGATTTTCAATTCTGCGGCTATGTATAGTAGTTGTCTTCGCACGCTCTCTTGCGCGCTTCGCCACTACGTGTACTGCCGTCCACAGTGATACACCAATCGTAAAGTAAACACAAGCTTCCGGTCGAAGCCCAAAGTTTCACGATCGAAGACCAAACTTTTGCGTTCTAAGTTCAGATCATATTGCGTTCTAATTTTCAATCAAATTGCATCGATCAGATAATTTCATTTCAGAAAGTTCAAGCAAAAATTAATGTTGTAGAAGCTAGATTAAGAAAAGGTTCATTGAATAGGATTTTAGAATAAAGAAGTCAGTCTATTTCAGATTGAAGCCGCGATCGGTCGTTTAAAAAAGACAGAAATTAAAAAATTCTTGTGTTTCGATGTAATAGTGTGTTAAGTGAACTAAAGTCTAGCACCAATAAAATACAAACAAGGAAGAACGCTATAGTCGAGTACCTCGACTATCAGATACCCGTTACTCAAAGGAAAATGGAGATATGCAAGCAGCAAATGCGCCACCTACCGGCGGTAGACAGATTTAAGCGTTGTGGGCGTTAGAGTGGGCGTGGCAAAGTTTTTTTTCATCGTCAATCGATAGGTATTGACGAGACCAATACATTTCAGTTAAAATTTTTTATCTAGCACGAAAATTGTGGGCGCCACAGATTTGGGCGGTTTGTGGGCGTAAGAGTTGGCGTGGCATATTCGCGTAACAAACATGCGCTGCGCTCAAGCCTAGGGAAGCTAAATCTGAAATCCCGTTTCTCTATCTTTGATATTTTCCGAGATATCCGCGTTCATATTTACGATTTTTTGAAGTTTGTGGGCGGTTTGTGGGCGTTAAAGTGGGCGTGGCAAACTTTTTTTAGGTCAATCGGTAGGTATTGATGAGAAAAACACATTTCATTTAAAATTTTTGTTCTAGCAACAAAACTGTAGGAGCCACAGTTTTGGGCGGTTTGTGGGCGTTAGAGTGGGCGTGGCACTCTTCTGAAACAAACTTGCGCTGCGCAGGAATCTCAGGAATCTGCATGCCCAATCCCAATATTGTAGCTCTTATAGTTCCGAGATCTCAGCGTTCATACGGACAGACGGACAGACGGACAGACGGACATTGCTAGATCGACTCGGCTAGTGATCCTGATCAAGAATATATATACTTTATGGGGTCGGAAACGCTTCCTTCTGCCTGTTACATACTTTCCGACGAATCTAGTACTTTTATTCTAGTACCTTTTACTCTACGAGTAACGGGTATAAAAATATGTACACAATTTATTTATTTAAACCAACCACCAATCATAAAATTAATCTATGTATACACACACATATCTTGTTTTCAGTATTCTTATTTTCATAGTTTTCCACCTAGATTAGATTTATTTGCACACTTTCTTTTTGCAATTAAACGCCTTTTTATAAACGCTTTTAAAATAGTTAATGTTGTATTTTGTTAGTATTCGGTCACACATGACGGCTTGGTTATTTCCATGCCATGACGTCACTAGAGAAATAGCGGAACAGGAAAAAATTTGGTTCATACATACGATTTTTTGAAGTTTGTGGACGTTAAAGTTGTCGTGGCAAACATTTTTTCAAAAAAAGTTCGCGACCGCTGAAGAGAGCGGACGTGTCTTGTGCGAGCTCCGTGAAAAGTGCAAGAAAGTTGATAAATTAAATGCAAATAAAACACAAAAAACTAAACTGGTTAATTTCAAATAAGCGAAAAGACGCTAAAACCCAAAGAAATTTAGGTTTCAACACACAAAATCAATGTAATGACTTTGACTAGCACATACATTGTTTCATCGTATAATAATAAATAAGTGCCACGCTAATAAAAGCTCAATGAGCTACGAACAGAATAAAGAGCGACCATGGAACAATCGAACAAGCTAACAGAATAACATCAGAAATACGCACAGCCTTTGAGCATCGGGAATACTGCAGCGCAATATTCCTCGATGTATCCCAAGCCTTCGATCGAGTATGGCTAGATGGCCTCATGCACAAAATCAAAACACACTTGCCTGATTACACTCATAAGCTTCTTGAGTCGTATCTATACAACAGGACCTTCGCAGTAAGGTGCAACATCCGACTACTACATTATCAAAGCCGGAGTCCCGCAAGGAAGCGCGCTAGGGCGTACTCTGTTCCTCCTATACACAGCGGATATTCCCACGAACGAGCAGCTAACAACATCTACGTTCGCTGACGACACCGCAATTTTAAGTCGCTCGAGGTGCCCAGGCCGAGCCACAACACAGCTAGCAAACCACCTCCTCGTAGTAGAGAGGTGGCTATCTGATTGGTGGATTAAAATAAATGAACAAAAATGTAAACACATAACGTTAACTCTCAACAGGCAAACATGCCCTCCACTATTAATGAATAATACGCAGATTCCCCAAGTCAACGATGTAACGTATATCGGCGTCCACCTTGACAGACGACTAACCTGGAGAAGACACATCGAACGCAAGAAAGTACATCTAAAACTAAAGGCCAGCAGCTTCCACTGGATTCTTAACGCTCGTTCGCCCCTGCGTCTGGACTACAAGGTTTTGCTCTACAACTCCACTCTCAAGCCCATCTGGACATACGGCTCCCACCTATGGGGAAACGCCAGCAGAAGCAACATAGACATTATACAGCGCGTTCAATTGAAAATCCTGCGAACTATCACTGGGGCACCATGGTATATTCGCAACCAAAACATCCACAGGGACCTAAGCATTCCTACCGTAAAATATGAAATAGACAAACAAAAAGCGTCCTACAACGAAAAACTCTCTGTGCACCCCAATCGTCTCGCAAGAGGCTTGACTTGGGTTTCCAGCCGATCCCGTCTACAACGCAACGACCTGCCAAGCCAGCTATAACTTTCGGGCCCCTTTAGCACAACCGCAGTCATATGACTGTGAGATTAGTCTAAGATTTGATACACTTATTGTTAGTATCCAAAGGGAGAAGATTCAATAAATAAATAGCAAAGCATTTAAAAAAAAAAAAAAACATTTTTCGGATCAATCGATAGGTATTAATAAGAACAATACATTTCAGTTAAAATTTTTCTTCTAGCATCAAAACTGTAGGATCCACCGTTTTGGGCGGCTTGTGGGAGTAAGAGTGGGCGTGGCACCCTGCTGAAACAAACTTGCGCTGCGCAAGAAGCTCAGGAATCTGCATGCCAAATTCTTAATAGCCTTGCCTCTTATAATTTCCGAGATTTCAGCCTTGATACGGACATGACTAGATCGACTCGGCTAGTGATCCTGATCTAGAATATACAAGGTGAGTTCCAAAGTAAACAGGACTTTAAAAAAAAAAAACAGAACAAATAGTTTTTTCGGCAAAATCAATTTATTTTATTCAAAATAGTCTCCTTCTGCTTTCATACAGCGTTTTGCACGGTCCAAAAGCATGTCGAACGAGTGTTTTAGCTCGTTGCCCGGTATGGCCGCCAGTATGCCGGTGCAAGCCTTTTGAATGGCCTCTACGTCTGCATAACGCTTTCCTTTCATCGGCAAATGCTTTTTTCCGAAAAGGTAGAAGTCGCACGGTGCCATATCAGGTGAATACGTGAGTGGTTGATGGTTAAAATGTGATTTTTGGTCAAATAGTCGGACACAAGCGTCGATCGATGAGACGGCGCATTATCGTGCAACAAACGCCAACTTCCATCTTCGCGATATTCGGGCCGAGCACGTCGAATACGTCGCAAATCGATGTTTTGGTGATGTTCAATTCTATTTCCATGAATTTCAATGATGATTTCGGCTGATTTTTTATGAATTCACGCACAGTTTCGATGGAATTTTCGGTGATCACGGATTTTGGTTGGCCCACATGTTCATCGTCTTTTATGTCCTCACGACCACTTTGAAAACGTTGAAACTACTCGTGCACTCTGCTACGGGATAGGCAATCATTGCCATAAACTTGTTTCATCAATTGAAACGTTTCGGTAAAAGTTTTACCAATTTTAAAACAAAATTTAATGTTGGCTCTTTGTTCGAAGCTCATTTTCGCACCGATGACAAAAACATACTGACACTTAAAACGCAATAACTTCACTTCCAATCGATGAAATGTAATGACATTTTTACTGGATGTCGATAAACGATAGCAGATTCTAATGCACCAGTTGACATATAGATGGCGCCACTAGAGGGCGCTAGATTCAAAAAGTCCCGTTTTCTTTGGAACTCACCTTGTATATACTTTATGGGGTCGGAAACGCTTCCTTCTGCCTGTTACATACTTTCCGACGAATCTAGTGTATAAAGCTGTGAAACTATTTTTTAAAAATTTGATTTTTGAATAAACATAGGAATGTTATTTCAGTTTGAGAATAAGAAAATTAGTTTTTAATATGATATTAGTTATACCCTTTGAATGAAATGTGTAAAATATTTTAAAGGATATGCGTGGGCATTGTAAATAATTTGTATTTCAACGAATCTCAATTCGCCCGCCAGCTGCAAAAACATTACCTTTCAGTTCTGCATTAGGGACATGGCTCAAGGCAAAAAGCTTTTATGTTTTTTTTGTGACTAAAACGCTGCGCCGCTGTTGACGTCAGCAGAGCAGTCGGCGCAGCGTAGAAGACTGCAAAGAGAGGCAGATATTCGGAGATTTCCCTCTCTTTCTTGTCTTATAATCTGCCTGAACTCCGCGCTCGCAGAGACAAATTTCGGCCGGTCCGTTATTTTTTTTTGCGTCTCCGTTATGTTCGGCTAGCGACAAATATTGCGGCGAAAAAATTTTCGTAGAGCAGCGACATGTGAATGCCCTAATATTTTAGGAGCATTATTGTATATCGAAAATAAACAACTTTATTGATTTATAAAAGTATATTATTTGATTATCGTAAAATTAAGTAAATTTATCTTCCCATTCAAATACAGAAACTGCAAATCTCTTTGCCTCTTATTTTAAAGCTAATTTTGAGCCAACAGCAGCCTGGAGTGATTCTCAAACCTTAAATGCGATCACTCCTCTATTAAATTTAGGTAGTTTAACCGTGCTAGAAGAGAATATTCATAGGGCTAAGGAAGACGTTGACGTTATTCATAGGGCTAAGGAAGACGTGGGCATTGTTGCCCATAAATTATCATTTATTGTAAAATCATATATAAGCACTTCTCAGCATGGTTTTGTTGCAGGTCGGTTAACTAAGACTAATCTTGCCGTTTTCAGCAACTATTGCATTCATGCCTTTGATATGCGATCTCAGGTTGATGCTATTTACCCTGATTTTGCGAAAGCCTTTGAATCGAAATTTAAGTTTGCAGCACATTTCGATTACATCATGCCCAGGGCCTATGCTATGTTTGGATTTGTGAAACGCAACGCATCACTATTCATGGATCCCTACACCAGACTTGCGCTTTATTTTGCATTTGTCCGATCTAATCTAGAATACGCGTCTCTTATTTGGAATCCCTTCACTACCACTCATAGAAACAGAATAGAACGACTACAGAAACAACTTTTGAAATTCGCTTTGTTGCCGCTAAGGTTTTTAGACCTAAGCAATTGGACTACTTCTCAAATAAATCAATTCTTAAGCATAGGTTAGTCAATTTTTTTGTTAATTTTAGAACGTTAGATAAATTGTTGAATTGTAAAAGTAGCCAGTAAAGGAATTCCGTCGGCGAAATAAATAAATAAATAAATAAAGATGGCTAAGACGAAGTGAAGTCCTCAATTTCCCAAAATCGCTTTACTATGGCGGCAAGTGTGTCATCGGAATGATCAGCTGGGTCCTTGATGCTGGCTTGTAAAACCGATTTATGAGTTCGGATGTTCGATGATAACCCTCCAGAGACTATCCAACCAAGCTTGGTGTTCTGAAGAGTTGGCAAAGCCCTATCCAAATGAATTTGTCCCATAGAAATTATTTCGAAATCAACCCAGCGCCGAGTAAAAGGTCAATTCGTTATGATTGATTGAAATAAGGGTCAGCGAGTGAAATGTTTTGCGGTATCCTCCAAGATGTTGCATTTATATTGAAATGGGGCTGATAATCAGTAATACTGTGAGTCACAACCGCTGTGAATGCCGCACGATAGCTTGCATCCCGTGATTGCACAAGAATATCGACAGTCTTATCAGAGATCATGGAAGATTCTCCTATCCCAGAAATCGACGTTTTCGATCTTCTATGATTCAAGTTTAGTTGGCTAGCTAAGCGAGAGGGTTTGAAGTTTAGCTAGGAGGCCGAATCTAAAATTGCTCGGCAAGGCATAAATGCTCCAATTCTATTTCTAACGAAGATAATAGCAGTTGAAAGCAACACGTAGTCGATCGGCAAAATATTTAAGGTTTTGGGTGGCTTGGTAAATGATGATCAGGATGCGATGATGTATGCGAACATGATACAAATGCTGATGAAGTAGATGCTAATGGCTGAGAGCTCGAGGATGGATCGCATGATGCAGATGAAAATGAGGTGGATGTTGCGGATGGGTCATGGTTCAAGTGTAATAATGAATGGTGCTTCATGCGACAATATTTGCAGTGAGTCGACTTGCATTGCTGCAAACTATGCCCCTTGCGCAAACAGTTGAGGCAAAGGTGCAACTTCTTTGCTTCTCTATATCGAAGATTCGGACTCAAATTTAAAAATCGAGAACACTTTGGCAAATAATGATCTCGTGCATCGCTAAATAAACATGTCAAATGATTTGAGTTAGTAGCGGAAGCAATAAGTGTATTTGGTTATATTTGTGCAAGTTTGTACAAGTTCGAGCGAGCGTATGGTTTCCAGAGCCACGCCGCCCAAACTCGAACGCAAATATTGTAATTTTTCAATGTCGCTTAGCTCATCATCATTTCCGATGACCGTAGTGAAAGTCGCAAGAAAATCCGGCCACTCAGAGTAGGATCCATGAAAACGAGCAATTTCCAAATTTGGCAACCGAGGCTTCCTAGATCGAAAAGAAAGATCCGCATTATTAGTGATGTCAATAGATGTTGAATTTGATCCGGTTGAAGCCGGCAATTGTGACTTGCGATGAGCCGCCAAGCCTCGTCTTAGTTTCGCCTTCACATCCATGAAAACCTCAGCAAATTCAATCCGATGGTCGCTCGAGATCTCTGCAAAATCCAGTCTTTCCAACGATGTCTGCGCAGAATCAAATGCCTGGTTTAAGGAATTGATCCATTCCATTCGCGCCAGCAAATCAGCTTCGTCAAACTGATTAAGCGCATCAGCGTTTAAATAGCATTTCATCGAGCTCATTTGCCGCAAAATAGATTGGGCTTTGACTCGGTAGTAGTCGACGTCACTTGTGGATTGAGCCCGAACCGAGTTTTCCGTATAAGACATTTTTCAATCACCAGAAAGAAAAAAGAAATGAAATAAAATAAAATGTCCGACCGCGTTAGAGGCACAAAACACCGTATACCCTTTACCGCGAAAATGTTAACCTTAACCTTGTTAACCTTAACAAGCGTCGCCGAGATGCAACGAAACCTTTAACTTGGTTGTTGTTGTTTTTGCCGATAAATTGCCTGCCTAGCAACAGCGGATATATGTAACTGTGAACGAATGTATGTATGGCTATATGTACATATATATATATGTAATATGCGCTATTAACAAAGATTAAATGAGATTCACTTTGTTATCTCGTCGGGGTCACCAAATGTTTGTGGGGAAAACAACAAATATGCCACCCTTATATTTATAATTAATAAAGCACGAATAGGTTATATTAAATGTATAGCGTTTATTCGGAGCGGCAGACGCACTGTGAAAAGCTTGGCTCCAAGATCTTCAAATAGATATATGCAGGCTTACAAAGTAGTTGCTGAATAGATAAGCGACAGCTTTAGTGATATAAGAAAGAAGGCGACAAAAGATAAGCAAAGAGCGCTGCAGGTGCCGTCGTACACCTATGCGAGCATGACTAGGCGCTGGCGATCTGCTCCGAACACTTATAATGTAATGTTTACTTATTATACATTTTCATTACAATACAATTTTTTAGTTTAGTTATAGAAATTTAATCCGTTAAAATTTATTTAAATATTTAACACATTTTATAATTAATATTTAAAAAAAAAACATATTGTGTTGTTTACTCAAGAAGTAAAAGTTATGTAGTCGGATATTTTTCGCTTTAGTGGTGGCAGTGGCACGCGCCAACAGCGAAGAGAAAACAAAAGAAATCAAGTAAAGGGGTGAGACTTGGTGCATTCTGTTTGAGTGATTGAAAGGGAAGCATCCATTTTAATTGTGCGCAGCAGAGTTACTTTAATCGTAATAAAGTCAGGTAAGTGCTATATTAAGTTTAAGAAGCGTGAATTGATCTTAGTTTAAAGTACGTATATTTTAATAGTATTCAATGGGTTCCGTTAGCCGAAAGTGGATAATGAAATGTTTTGTGCCAGAAAAAATCGCGCAAAGGGTTTATACACAGCTCTAAAATGTAAATATACAAATAAACAAGTAAACCGCATTTTTTAATCATATGCCCATACATTTTTTCAGGAGCGTTGGCCAAAGACACCGAGGACCCGGACAAATGTTTGAGAAATGAGATAAAGAACGTGAAAAACAAACTAACAAAACAAAAAAACAGAAATACTAACAATAATTGTCCCTTAATTGAAAATCTGAATAATACGATTTAATTAAAATGAATTAAAATGTAATTAAAATTGTATGTATTAAAAATTCTATATTTTCATAAGTGAAAACTCATGGGAAAAATTCTGAATTTCACAAGAGAGTTCACTTGGGACTTTCATAAGTGAAAGCTCATGGAAAAATTCAGATTTTCAGAAGTGATTTCACTTGGGACGTATCACCGGACGTGACAGGCCATACGAAAAATGAGTATAAGGAACAAGTGAAATCCCGTGGGACTTCGAAAAATTTTCATTTGAATTTTCACTTGTGAAAATGCGGACATCCCTTACAATTTTCTATACGCTCCATAATGTAAGTTTTGTTGAAAAGTTGCAGTTTTTATTTTACAGCAGTGAACATCGTACCATTGGAAAGTGCTTGAAAAACGCTTTCTAATGACACCAAACTTTTTTTTTAGTGAGGAGGTATACTAATTACGGTATCAGAGTGGGAACATACTGCAGCGGCGGTTCTCGCAGTGGCGTCTTGAACGCTGCCCTGACAGCCGTTGCCGTGCGCCGCTGCGGTCTTATACTCTGTAACGGCAGCGTCCAGGCCGCCGATGCGAAAACCGCCGCTCCCGTACATTCCCACTACTTGACTGAAAAAGGGAAAAATGGACGATGGATTCTCTTAAGTGGAACCTACGCAGGATTTTTTTGGAATCCCTTACCATACAAGATGAAAGCAAAGTTCGATATCAGTGTTCACTGGAATTTCAATTGAACAAACCCCTATACAGGCCGGAAGAAGAAGGTTTTTCCTGACGACGATCACATCTTTGAAGAACTTATTGGACCTCAACCACCACCGATTAACCATTATATAACTTTGATGGATGATGGAGATGACAACGCATTACTAGATGATTTAATTGATTTAGCTTCTTAACTTTTCAATTAAAAATATGTCGATATATAGAGACAAATAAAATAAAACTACTTTTATATTGAG
Organism: Drosophila subpulchrella; assembly: GCF_014743375.2. NCBI lineage: Eukaryota > Metazoa > Arthropoda > Insecta > Diptera > Drosophilidae > Drosophila > Drosophila subpulchrella. Next base: position 1,350,512 of record NW_023665591.1, on the reverse strand, counting down.
ATCTGATAATTGTTTTTCATATATTTGATCATTTTCCTTTGCTTTAAAAGTACTACAATACTACTTGTATTTAGATCTGCGTTGTGAACCAACAGACGATGCATCTTAAAGTCGTGTCGCAACCAAATTTTGCGCATTTAAGCCTAGTACTCAGATCGGCTAAGAGATTATCTAGTCGAAAAATCGTATTCTTTGACCGAAGTTTTGAAAGTTCACCCGCAATGCATGTAGCATGGTCTTACTGTCAAGCAGCTGGGTTTGTTGCCGAACGGAAAACAAATCAATTGGAGAAATTCAAAAAGGAGGAGTCTGCTGGTACACAAAGAAATTAAAATAAAAACAAGGAAGAACGCTATTGTCGAGTACCTCGACTACCAGATACCCGTTACTCAGCTAAAGGGACCAACGGGAAATGGAGATGTGCAAGCAGCAAATCGAGATTGAAATGCGCCACCTACCGGCGGTAGGCAGATTTAAGCGTTATGGTCGTTAGAGTGGGCAATGCAAATTTTTTTTTTTGGTTCAATCGATAGGTATTGACAAGACCAATACATTTCAGTTAAAATTTTTATCTAGCATGAAAATTGTGGGCGCCATAGCCTTGGGCGGTTTGTGGGCGTTAGAGTGGGGGTGGCATATTCGCGTAACAAACTTGCGCTGCGTACAAGGCTACGGAATCTAAATCTGAGATCCCAATTCTCTATCTTCGATAATAGCCGAGATATCCACGTTCATACTTACGATTTTTTGAAGTTTGTGGGCGGTTTGTGGGCGTTAAAGTGGGCGAGGCAAATCGATCGATAGGTATTGATGACAACAATACATTTCAGTTAAAATTTTTATTCTAGCATCAAAACTGTAGGAGCCACAGTTTTGAGCGTTCATACGGACAGACGGACATGGCTAGATCGACTCGGCTAGTGATCCTGATCAAGAATATATATACTTTATGGGGTTGGAGACGCTTCCTTCTGCCTGTTACATACTTTCCGACGAATCTAGTATACCCTTTTACTCTACGAGTAACGGGTATAATCAACCCATTTTCAGGTATTTTCGATTCAACGAGTATATTTTTATAGCTAAATGTTTCAGCAATTAGAAGAGTAACATATTCGGTTTCTTTAGACCTTTTTATCTTGGTTAGGTGTATATTTAATGTAATTATTCACATATATATCTGTAATACCGTTTTCCCTCATGTCTTCAAGAATGTTTACAACGCTTGTAAATGCACACTTTACGTTATCAGGAAAATGGTCATTGTGTTATCACTGAGCAATGTGATAAAAATCTCATTTAAATAAACCATTTTAAATTTTTTTAGGGTAGGTAATGATATCCAATTTAATTTGTTTTTACCAGTTTGTACTGGATATTTTGTTTTAACCGATCGTATTAACTCTTTACGTCCTGCTACATATTTAAGATCTTAATATACTATTAATACTAATTTCTTTACATCTGTTTACACTTGACACCTCATCATCATTTTCAGGTGGAACTCTAATTTTTCGGGACGTGAAGGATCGTACTTTAATATTGATTTTGATGTGCTGGGTTTTATATCAATCCAATCAGAGGTTTTTGATTCACGTGTTCTGGTTTATTAGCATTCGGTTATTGAACATTCCATGATTTTTTACGTTTTTATACCCTTGCAGAGGGTATATTGATTTCAGTCAGAAGTTTGCAACGCAGTGAAGGAGACGTTTTCGGCCCCATAAAGTATATATATATTTTTGATCAGCATGACTAGACGAGTCGATCTAGCCATGTCCGTCTGTCCGTCTGTCCGTCCGTTTCTACGCAAACTAGTCTCTCAGTTTTAAAGCTATCGGGCTGAAACTTTCCCAAAAGTCTTATATCTTTTGCAGGTAGTATATAAGTCGGAACCAGCCGGATCGGACAACTATATCTTATAGCTCCCATAGGAATTATCGGAAAAAAAAATTTTTTTTAATTATATCTTTGGTGTTTTTTAGCATATACCCTCCTAAGCTTGGAAATAACATTTTTTAATTAGTTTTGAATTTCGAATTAAATTTTATCGAAATCGGACGACTATATCATATAGCTGCCATAGGAACGATCGGAAAATTGGTGGAAAAATAATATGAAACAAATTATAGCTTCGGTGTTTTCCAACATATAACCTCCTACTCTTGAAAATAACATTTTTTAATTAGTTCTGAATTTTGAATTTAATTTCATCAAAATCGGACGACTATATCATATAGCTGCCAAAGGAACGATCGGAAAATTGGTGGGAAAATAATATGAAACAAATTATAGCTTGAGTGTTTTTTAACATATAACCTCCTACGCTTTTAAATAACATTTTTAATTAGTTCTGAGTTTCGAATTTAATTTTATCATAATCGGACGACTATATCAAATAGCTGACATAGGAACGATCGGAAAATTGGTAGGAAATAATATGAAACAAATTATAGCTTCGGTGTTTTTTGACATATTATCTTATACTATTGGGAATACCATTTTTGTGTTTTTAAATTTAATAATTATAGCTGCAAGGGTATACAAGCTTCGGCTTGCCGAAGTTAACTTCCTTTCTTGTTTATTTTGATAGTAACTTAGTTCTTGACGAATTTTAAGACATTTATCGAAATCACTTATTTTATTACTACATAAAATTGTTTAAAATTGTATATTTATTAATTAATTTCATCTATCATTGTTAATCAATTTGTGATAGGTGTTAGGATGCATTAAAATTACTTTGCTTAAGTTATGTTTATTTGTAATACTTTTTTAAAAGCTTTTTAAAAATTCCTGAGTGCAATAAAGGGCCGTCTATAAACCACGTGGACAAATTTTAAGCACTTTTTGACCCCCCTCCCCCCTCGTGGACAATCGTGGATTTTTAACTAGCCCCCCCCCCCCCCCTCCCCTCTTATTTTTGTCCACGTGGACTTTTTTATTGAAAATTTTTTAGATTTAAATTTATAAGTGGAATAAATAACATAAAGGTTAAAATTAAATTTTTTCTATGTCCACGTGGACATTTACCTCGAACCCTCCTCCACGCAACGTGGAAAATCGTGGACTTTTGACGAACCCTCAACCCTCCCCCCAAAACTTTCCACGTGGTTAATGGGCGGCCCCTAAAGTTATTAGAATCGGTAAAAATCGCCCTTCTTGAATAAAAACTTTTTTAGACTTTAATTTACTCTTTTGGCGGCCCCTAAAGTTATTAAAACCGGTAAAAATCGCCCTTCTTGAATAAAAACTTTTTTAGACTTTAACTTACTCTTTTGGCAAAAAATCGTAGGTATGAACGCGGATATATCGGAAACTATCACATATAGAGGATTGGGATTTCAAATTTAGATTCTGTAGCCTTGTACGCAGCTCAAGTTTGTTACGCGAATATGCCACGCCCATTCTAACGCCCACAAATACCCCAACCCTTTGGCGGCAAGGTTTTCCAACCCCACTTTAACGCCCATAACTCTTAAATCTGTCTGCCGCCCACATAACCATACATTGAGATCGTGGGTAGGTGGCGCATTACAATCTCGCTTTGCTGCTTGCATATCTCCATATCCCTTTGGTCCCTTTAGCTGAGTAACGGGTATCTGATAGTCGAGGTACTCGACTAAAGCATTCTTCCTTGTTTAAATGTAAATTTATCCAAAATTATACCCGATTTAGAGCCTTAGTTGTCCTCGTCGTTTGCCTATAAGAAAGGTCGCGATTATAAGTTTCCAGTATGTTTGTATGTCCAGTGTTTCCCTTTGGGGCCGTCCATATACCAAATTTATGATTTCGGCCCGCAACAGTAAATATTTATTTACCTACTTTACTACTTTTCTGTTGTAGCGTGCCGAATACATAAATTTAATATATTTATTTATATTTAATTTATTTATTTTATCGAATGTAATATCATTTTTCGTCACAATTGTTGATATCAGAAATTTTTGTTAAGGGCGCGTTCGCTACTACTTTTTACCTCGTTAAGAGGTGTTTTTGTTTGATATCAGAAGTTGTTTTTTCCTCAAGAGTTTAAGTACCCCAATACCAGGACTAGTAGTCGTCCCCATATGGCTTGGCTATTGAAAAACCAAACACACAGATTCGACCCCTAATCTTAGCTGAACGCCACCTTAAATTAGACACTGTAGCGTAGAAAAGTTTTTCTTTCATTAGTTTTAAGTAAATAAATATATAATTCTAAAAAATGTATAAAGACTTTAATAAACTTTCACGTTCCACTTCGGCATAACTTTATTCTAATATGGTATGGGTTCTTTACATTCACATTCTAATAAGAATGAAACATCTAATATGAATATTAAACTTTTTAATAACAAGTTTTATCGCTTTAATTACCTATTTTAATAGCACAAGCTTGGAATCTCAAGGGCTGCATGGTTTCAGATTCCAAGAGAAATCGGTCGTTTCTTACATTTCCCGCCGAACTAGCGGGTTTTTCCAAAGTGGTAGAACAAATAGATCAAGTTTCCTATTTCGATTAGCTTCATGCAAATAGGACCATAAAACAATAACAGATTTTCCGTTTGAAAAAATCTAATAAGAATATTTTTCATCAAATTGGTTTTTTTCTTGTTTATTCCAATAAGTATGAAATATTTCGTATACGGATCTGAAACGAGTAGCACTTTTAATCGCTTAATATCTTCCAAATTTTTAAGGCAGAAAGTGTTATATATCAAAAGTTAAGGAATCTCAACAGCTATATGAATTAAAAATTAAAAAGAAATCGTTCGACTCAATTTTGAGAAAATAGTCAAAAAGTGGTTTTAAAAAATAACTTTTTGTCATAACTCTAAATTTATTCTATTCACCCAACTTTTTTATATGAAGGGTATTTAGAAAATGTTATTATCTTTTCAGGGATATATAGCACGTTTCTGTAGCATTAGTTGTTTAGATACTATAAGCATTTTAAATCTGTTTTTTTTTTTGGATTTTCCGCTAAACTAGCGGGTTTTTCCAAAAGTCGTAGAACAAACGTTTTCTAATTCAAGCTACTTTATACACTAATAGGGTTTCCAAAACCCTAAAACTAAGATGGGATGCATACAAACCCACAAACAAAGGGACAAACATTTTCATTTTGGGAAGAATAAAATCTTGTTTTGTGAATTACTTTTGAACGGGACATCTGATTTCAACAAATGAGGTGTCATTCGACGCGTATTTTCAGTAAGAATAAAACTAGCTAAACTTACTCTTTTGGCAAAAAATCGTAGGTATGAACGCGGATATATCGGAAACTATCACATATATAGCTAAACAGTCGGGGGCTTTTATCCCCACTATATCCAGCAGCTCCAATTTTATAAATTTTTACTTTTACACTTTCACCGCCTTTTCACCCAAACAAATCTATATTTCGAAAGTCTTGGTATGCAATCTTCTTAGTTTTTGCGATTCCTTTCGATTGGTGTATCACTCGTTACGATCGGTCCATAATAGCAGATTTTCAATTCTGCGGCTATATATAGTAGTTGTCTTCGCACGCTCTCTTGCGCGCTTCGCCACTACGTGTTTAGTTTATTTATATTATCGAATGTAATATCATTTTTCGTCACAACTGTTGATATCAGAAATTTTTGTTAAAGGCGTGTTCGCCACTACCTTTTACCTCGTTAAGAGGTGTTTTTGTTTGATATCAGAAGTTTTTTTTTTGCACAAGAGTTTAAGTACCCCAATATCATGACTAGGAGTCGTCCCCATATGGCTTTGCTTTTGAAAAACCAAACACACAGATTTTTGTTTGTTTTACAATATATATAAAATGTTATTTTGTGCGCCAAATCCGTTCGGTTTGTAAAAGAACGGCTCAGTGAGTTATATGTCCCAATACCTGCAAAAGTAATATACATATGTACTGTTGGGGCGGTGCGGCTTGATCGATGGAAATAGTTGAAGCCCCAAGACTGAATGGTACCCAAAAAACACGGGAGTACTTTTGGGGTTTTTTCGCGACGAGCGTAGGTGTTTATTAGTACACTTTGAAACATGAACTGCCTAAGCCTAACTTAACTTAAGCGCTCCAGAGCAGAGCGGAGACTTAGGGGAGAGATGGAGAGGGAGAGCGGACGGCAGTGCGAGCGCGCGAGATGTAGACATCTGGATAAAACTGCCGCTCGACACTGCCTCCTGAAATTAAACGCCCTTTTGACGTGAACATTCTCCCCCCCCTTGCGAGGACACCCGTAGCAAGAACCTCAGGATAGTAGGCTCAGGAACACGTTGGAAGTGTAGATCGGTCGTCCGTATGTAGGAGAGTGTGGTGGTCCTTTCCACACTTGTGGCAGTGATGACCACTACGGCAGGAGTCCTTGGTATGATTGTGAGCCAAGCAATTGGAGCAGTACTTCTGGATATGTACTTCCTGGAGCCGATTCTGGGGGCTTAGCCGTAGAAAGTGGTGGCACTTCCGTAGAGGATGGATCTTTTGGCAGACTCGGCATTGGTAGGATTTAATACCTCGAGTACGTCTGCCATCCAAGGATGGGTATGGAACCCAATACTCGGATGGAGTATTCTTAGGAGGGACTTTTTGTACGGAAACTTGCGCTGAATAGGACGAAATGATGTGTGGAACTGAGGCGGTTACTGGCCTTGGAGGGTCGGATGGAATCGTCGGAGTAGTAGGGCCGCTGTTTCGATGCAGCAATGTGTGATGCCGATCTTGGCAAGTGAGACAGTTGTGAGCGCTTGTGCAATCCCGGAATTGATGGCTACTTGCAAAGCAATTGGAGCACAACTGCTTCCTTTGAATATAGGCTAGGCGATCGTCTACCGTCATCTGTAGGAGGCGTGGACATATACGCACGGGGTGGTTCTTCTTGGAACACAGATCGCAGCCCTTGGGTATCGGAACTAACCTTGTGTTGAAGGAATTTATTTTTGGAAATTCTGCCACTCGATTTGTGTCTTTGGACTGGACGTGGTGGAAATTGGCAGATCGGAAGCTATCGACGGCCTCAAGAGTTCGATGGCGCTCTGTCAAATATGAATCAAGCTCAAGCCACGTAGGAATTTCGGCTTTATTTTGGATGGATTGCTCCCATAATGAGAGAGTGAGCTTTGGTAGTTTTGTCGAGCACATATAAACCAGGATAGGGTCCCAATTCTCAATATTAACACCGGAAAATTTTAAGGAAGTTAAGCAACCTTGAAAAGTGCGTTGAAGTTCCTTTAAGGCTGCTCCCGACTCCTGTGCTATGGATTGCACATTGAAAAGTGTTTTCAGGTGACTGTTCACCTGCAATCGCTTATTTTCGAAACGCTCAGTTAGGTTATTCCAGGCTGAGCGAAAGCCATCATTGGTGAGTGGGGATCTTGAAACTATGGAATGAGCTTCGCCATTTGTTTTTGAATTTAAGTGGAATAATTTTTCAACGGGCGTTAGACTCGAATTGTCTATGTATATTGCCGTGAAAAGGTCCCGGAAAGTCGGCCAGCGAAGATAGTCGCCGGAGAAAACCTCTGTGTCGATAGGAGGGAGCCGACAGCCATAAGACGTGGAATTTCGGGACGGAGTTACTGGAGCTTGAGGTATTTGGGAGGAGCCTTTTTGGATTTGTTCCATCAACTGCGCGGCAAATATTTCGTAAGTGGAGTACGTTTGGTAATACGTGGACTTTAGTATGGATTTTGTGTCTGCGGCGCTCTCGCCTGCAGATATAATGCTGTCGGAGCATATGTCGTATGCTGCCTTTACCGTTTGCCACAAGGAATTGAGGTGATCGCGACGGATGTTACAGGCGGATAACGTTGGTGTAGGAGCACCTGGAGCGTTCACAGTGGCCTCAAAGTGGATCAGACAGTCAGCTGTGGCCATAAATCGGGTTAAAGCGGATTTTACTGATGTTGCCATGACGTTAAATAATTTAGAATTTTAATTCAGATGTAAGGAAACGGATTGGAATCAAATTGGAATTTAGGAACCAATTAAGATTGTAAATATATACGGTCACACTGTCGGATAGGCAATAAATATTTATTATATCGGAATGTCGGACTTATGTAAGGAATTACGGACTTTAATATTGTTTGTTTGAAAAGAACACTTTTTGTGAGCTCTTGACCCACTGTGCACTGGCGATATACGTATGTATGCACACTGTACATATGTACATATGTGGGGTGCGAATAGCGGAATAACGTTGCGGGAATTGGAAAGACTTCGCTTATGTTTGTATGTCGGTGCGTTTGTTTGTCACCTGCACAACTAAATTGCAAACGATTTGCTGGAGTAAATTTGTGGATATTGTCACTTTGTTTTTAATTTTAGAAATAGTTTAGCCGTATTTGTAGGTCGAGAAAAGTAGTTGGAGTGGACTGTATTAGAAAAAAGTAGTTCGAGTGGACTGTATTAGATTGTTTTTGTAAATATACACATGCAGCAGGAACACAGTATAAAATAAAGAGTGCAAATCTTAAGGACAATCTTTATGATCGGGAATTTTTTACTGTGGCTGAGTTATATTTTACACACAATTGGAATTGAAAATATATTTGAGAAATATTTTTGTTGAATAGTAGCACTGAAATATCTTCTGGAATTGTTTCAAGTGTACAATTGTGGGCAAAGGAAACTGGAATATTGTCGGGAACAAGTAACGGAATCGAAATACATATATTAAATGCCGTTGCGTCGGATTAATCACTTTTGGATTTAGACAATATATCATACAGAAAGTTAGTCGAAATAGGGTTCGAAAAACTGGCGTATGACCGGCAATTATAGTAAGTGGAACTTATCTGGAGCGGTTCAAGCCTGCTGGGACAAAATCAAAGAAAACTCCAGGAGAGGAAAATCCAAAGATTTTGAAATCCGGCTTCGACTGGACCAAAATGTTGGGGCGGTGCGGCTTGATCGATGGAAATAGTTGAAGCCCCAAGACTGAATGGTACCCAAAAAACACGGGAGTACTTTTGGGGTTTTTTCGCGACGAGCGTAGGTGTTTATTAGTACACTTTGAAACATGAACTGCCTAAGCCTAACTTAACTTAAGCGCTCCAGAGCAGAGCGGAGACTTAGGGGAGAGATGGAGAGGGAGAGCGGACGGCAGTGCGAGCGCCCGAGATGTAGACATCTGGATAAAACTGCCGCTCGACACTGCCTCCTGAAATTAAACGCCCTTTTGACGTGAACATGTACATTTGTATGCACCTTTTGCTTGGATACTAAAACATACAAATCCATAATATTGCTTATTTCTGAAATGGTTCCTTTAAGAATTCTTCTAAGAGTTGTAAGAAAAGTTTTTCTTTCATTAGTTTTAAGTAAATAAATATATAATTCTAAGAAATGTATAAAGTCTATAATAAACTTTCACGTTCCACTTCGGCTTAACTTTATTCTAATAAGGTATGGGTTGTTTACATTCACATTCTAATGAGAATAAAACATCTAATATGAATATAAAACTTTTTAATAACAAGTTTTATCGCTTCAATTAATAGCACCAGTTTGGAATCTCAAGGGCTGTATAGTTTCAGATTCCAAGAGAAATCTGCCGTTTCTTACATTTCCCGCCGAACTAGCGGGTTTTTCCAAAGTGGCTTCACGCAAGTAAAGGACCCTGAAACCATAACAGATTTTCCGTTTGAAAAAATCTAATAGAATATTTTTCATCAAATTGGTTTTTTCTTGTTTATTCCAATAAGTATGAAATATTTCGTATACGGAGCTGAAACTAGTTGCACTTTTTATCGCTTAGTATCTTCCAGACGGTACTTGTTAGGGCAAAGTGTTTTATTTAAAAAGTTGAGAGATCTCAAGGGCTACATGATTTGAAATTTAAAAGGAAATCGTTCGACTCAATTTTGAGGAAATAGTCAAAAAGTGGTTTAAAAAAAATAACTTTTTGTCATAACTCTAAATCCATTATATTCAGACAATTTTACTATATGAAGAGTATTTAGCAAATTAAATTATCTTTTCAGTTCTGTAGCATTAGTTGTTTAGATACTATAAGCATTTTAAATCAGCCTTTTTTTTTTTGATTTTCCGCTAAACTGGCGGGTTTTTCCAAAAGTCGTAAGACAAACGTTTTCTATTTTAAGCTACTTTATACACCCATATTGTTTCCAAAACCCTAAAACTAAGATGGGATGCATACAAACCCACAAAGGGACAAACATTTTCATTTTGGGAAGATGAAAATCTTGTTTTTTGAAATTCTTTTGAACGGGGGTTTTGAATAAATGAGGTGCCATTCGAAGCGTATTCTCAGTAAGAATGAAACTAGTTAAACAGCCGGGGGCTTTTATCCCCACCGTATCCAGCAGCTCCAATTTTCTAAATTTTTACTTTTACACTTTCACCGCCTTTTCTCCGAAACAAATCTGTATTTTGAAAGTCTTGGTATGCAATCTTCTTAGTTTTTGCAATACCTTTCCATTGGTGTATCACTCCTTACGATCGGACCATAATGGCAGATTTTCAATTCTGCGGATATAAATAGTAGATGTCTTCGAACGCTCTCTTGCGCGCTTCGCCACTACGTGTACTGCCGTGCACAGTGATTCCACTTTTAAATTTAAATTTAAAAAAATTGTCAATAAAAAGGTGGTCAAAAATAGGGGGGGGGGGGGGGGGGTGTTAGTTAAAAATCCACGATTGTCCACGAGGGAGGGGGGTTCAAAAAGGGCTTACAATTTGTCCACGTGGTATATGGACGGCCTCTTTGTGTGCCGTGTTTCCATGCCAGCTCTACCAATACATGACTGGTAGAGCATAACACTCCGCGGCGCCCTTAGCCCTTTCCAGGGAACGAATTCTCAGCTTTGTCCGCGTAAAGTCAAAGACGGCGGCCAAGTTTTGGTCTTAAAAGCTGAGGAAAGGTAGATCAGTTAATAGGAGGACAAATGTAAATGATTATACTCACCGTATTTATTTATGTCTGTAAAACCCGAAATGTGTAAGTGAGTTGCCCCTGTGGGGGAGATGGAGCGGCTTCGGCCGACCGAGTTGGTTGGGTGGGAGCGCTTGGCTAAGTCAACGATAGCCACCAAAATTAACCAATTTTTCCGTCAAATTGTATTCATATACCTTTGTTTATGTTTGGTTCTTAGTGGTGACAGATAGTTTGGTGATGTGAGACATCGTAGTTATCAATGTTTCATGTTGCGAGCTTTGGCATTCGGGGTACTCCGCCCTGGGATAACATATGATTTATCGGCACTGCCACCGAAAAAAATGGAGTTCGTAACATTGGTTTGTTCTAGCTGCAAATATCTTGTACCTAGCACTTGACATGGCCTTTCGGAATGCTACTGGGAAAATATCCTTGCCAAAAACCTTCTTATCCTAAACTTAGAACAATTCTGAGTAGGTCTAGGGTTGTCATTATCCTTTTATGTGATCCTTTCCCCTCCCTGGTCACTTGAAACTTTTTATCGTCATATGTGCATTGCATGTTTAAAGTCCTTTAGAACGCCATGAAAGACTTCCAACGATAAAAACGGCATCAGGGCTCCTATTCACAAATGTTTGTATACAATTGACCCTGGTCCTGAAAATAATACATATATATTTATAAATAATAATACAAAAATAATATATTTATAATAATAAACTTACAAAATGTAGGTTTAAGAGACAATTCAGTGAAACAAGATTAATTAGATTGTTGAATATTCCATTTATTCGAAATAATTGTTGAATTTTATAAAACGTTATAGAGGTAAAAAAGAGCACTTGAAGTTCAAGATGTTAAGTGTGCCAACACTCAAGTTCGTCACTGTACATGGTAAAACCATATAACAAAAAATGTCAAAATGGGTAATTTAATGATTATTTTTCTTATCGTGTTTTGCGCTTCAAACTAATGTGTGGTTTCTTCTTCGCATTAAAAAGATTTTAAAAGCAGAGTGGCATTATTTTAACGGTTTATTAAAAAGTCAACCTGATCGGCGCAGCAGTTAGTTTTTTAACTTAAAATATTAAAACGAAAGATAATCAATTTATATTTTTTTTTTTTTGACCATCATTAGTATAGCTATAATAGGAACTCCAGCCACCGACCTAATTGTTGGAGTTCAGCCGACTGAAAACTGTAGCTCGCACAAAAAAGTTCATCAATCTACCAATGTAAACAAATAATATTGATTCCTAAAAACTTAACATATGCTATGACTGTAAATTTAACAGAAAGTAATGCAGAGCAATTTACTTTCACCACTTAATATTTAGAGATGTACTGAGCTGAGTTGTCACATCATGGTAACTAGTGTGAAGCAGTTTATAGGATTTTTCCGTTTGAAAGCCGTCCAGAAAATCGTTGTATATGTGTTTTGTTAAAGCGTTTTTGGGCTGGGATCGTGGAAGCTTCTGGTACATTTCCTCTAGTTGCTGGGTAAGCTCGCGAACATGCTGCCCGGTTATGGGTCGTACCTGTGCACCTCCGTTAATACAGCCTGAAGGACATGCCATAACCTCTACAAAATGGTAATGTGCACCTTTTCCACGCTTCAGTTTTTGAACCAGGTTTTGTATGTTCCGGAAGCCGTTGGCAATAGCAAATTTTAAGACGACCTTGCCATTCTTTTCAAGAATTATTTCTCGAAAGTCGCGATTTCTAAGTTGTTTGAACTCAAGCTTTTCCGGTGTTTCCTCGTTGAAGAGCTCTCGAGCAGCGAACTTGAATATGTGTTCTGCGTAACCACCAGACAGGGTCGCCTCGTGGGCCCACACCATGAATTCTGGTCTTATTTCAGACCAGGGCCAGTCCAGATCATCGGGGTCGTATTCCGCCAGTACTCGCTGGTGCTTGGTCAACATCTGTTCAACCTCAACTGCATATAAGTTACATTATTTTCAGGTCGAATGCTATGATTATCTCTCATTACCTGATGTGATTACACAGTCCACGTCCTGCGCATTGTTCAGTTTGCTGAAGAAGTCATCACGAGAGGCCTCTAGCTTCTTATCGTAGCAGGGCATCACTGTCACATGGTAGATGCGCGATCCAGGAATATTCAGCTTGTCGGCTAAGTATTGCTTCACTAGCACTCCCATTATTTGCTGCGGCGATCGGGTGGTGGCAACGAAAGGCAGTATGAAGTTCCCATGAGTCTTTTCCGCATAGCATACCCACCCCGGACAAGAAGAGGTGAGCATGGTCGAGGAGTTGTTTTCGCGGTACCGTTCCATAAATTCCTGACGACACTCAAGCAGCGCTAGATCATCGGCCACTTTGGTGCACAAAACATAGTCGGCTCCCAAACTGCGGAAGTATCCTGTTAAATGGCGCGCAGCATCCTCCGCTCCCATCTGATATCGATGAGCTAAACTCAGTAAAGGCTGGGTAGCCACAGTGAACACAATGGTATGCACATTATCGCACTCCCCACGCGCCTTTTTTTTTGAGTTCTCAGAAAGGACCTTGAGAAGCTCGTCCAGGCTTTGCTGGTTGATCAGAACGCCTTCGGCGGAAGTTATACACCCTGAGCAGGCCAGGCAGTCTTGCAGAGTGATTTCTACTTTTTGAAGTTTTTGGTTACCACTCTGCAATAGGATTTCAGATTGTGAAAGACTAATCCGGAGAGCTTTAAAGCTACCCACCTCAGATTCCTCAAAATAGCTGTCTCCCTTTACGGTGATTTTGGCTCCAGTCCTCGACGTCAACTTGTCTATGAGCACGGTTTGCAAGGGTTTAATGCAAATCTATGTATTCAAATATTTTAAAATTTACATATACTTCGCAAATATGTACTTATATGCTAATATTATGTAGTACTAAACCTGTGACGGCGTGATAAAGTCATCTATATCGGTGAGCTGTAAGGCTCCACTGAATCTTGACATGGCTTTACTAAGGTTCCTTTAATAGGAATTACTGCAACAAAAAGTCTTAAAAATATGATAGGGGTGAACGTTAAAAAAAATGATATAAGTACCTGTAAATAAATACCATCAGTAACCATATATATACAAATAATCTAAAAAAAAAACTGTTATATCCTCTTCCCACTGGATCTATCCAACTTACGTCATACAGCCTATTCACACCGAGGTGGTTTCCGCTTCAAGCCTAGTACTCAGATCGGCTAAGAGTTTCACTAGTCAAAAAATCTTATTCTTTGTAGTGTGACCGAAGTTTTCAAAGTTCACCCGCAATGCATGTAGCATGGTCTTACTGACAAGCAGCTGGGTTTGGTGCCAAACGGAAAACAAAACAATTGGAGAAATTTTAAAAGGAGGAGTCTGCTGGTACACAAAGAAATTAAATTAAAAATAGATGGAATGTTCAACGAATGTTTTTATTTATGTAAATTAGTTGTTTAAAGCTTCCTTTTCGTCCCACGGATGCTTCGCCATCTTTCCCGCGCCACCGCAGTCCAGCTCCGAGTCCCAATAGGCATATTGGACCTTGAGGAAGTGGGAGCCGGATTGGGAACAGGGTTGATCCGCTGATGCTGCAGGAAGTCGCCCAGCATCCTGACAGTGGCTGGACATGGCTTCTCCAACTGTTCCTTAGCGGGCGCCCTATTTTCCTCCTCCCTGTCGAAGGCAGCGCGTCCTCCAGCTCCGCTTAAGCTGCCAAGTAGCTGGTGGTTATGGTGTACGGAGTCCTAATGGAGAGGTCTTCTTCATATTACTGGTGGTTCTGCTGAAAAGATACTTCTATTAGTAAAACGCAACCAAATTATTTTGGCTAGATCTTACTTTCTTTGCCAGGACACGCCCGGCAGGATGTCCATGTAGAGAGCGAAGTCCCACTCGGCAAGTTCCTTCCCACTGGGATTCTCTAGTGGATCTCCTCCAGCACTTCAACTATTCTGTGGATTTGCCCCTGTTGTGGTATTGCTTCCTGTCGGTCAAATCCCACAATAATGGGCAATAGCTTGGATTAGGCGTCCTCTTCCATCTGCACTGACCTCCTTTAACCGTTTTTGGGGTTTTTCTTCCATTTAAAATTTTTAAATTCCCCACCGCCTCTGCACGAACACCGCCAAAGATTAAATTTCTTATTCTTTGGGCCGCGGCTAACGGCGTTCATCGAAAATTCACTCCCGAAATCTGGTATTTTTTCTGGTATTTCCTTAGCTCATCTGAGTACCACGCTGAAAAACAGACCCGACGAAAACCTTTAGCCGCCTGTTTGCCTCTCGCTCACTCCTATGGTTAGCTCGCGGCTTCAGCGACTTTTCCTTCCCAAAGCCTAGTACTCAGATCGGCTAAGAGTTTCACTAGTAGAAAGCCTAGTACTCACATCGACGAAAACCGCGAGCTAACCATAGGAGTGAGCGAGAGGCAAGCAGGCGGCTAAAGCTTTTCGTCGGGTCTGTTTTTCAGCGCGGTACTCAGATGAGCTAAGGAAATACCAGAAAAAATACCAGATTTCTCGAGTGAATTTTCGATGAACGCCGTTGGCCGCGGCCCAAAGAATAAGAAATTAAGATGTCCGTCAAATTGGCGTCGGTGACTTAGCGGCGCTGGCGGAACGGTGGAATCTGGAACACGGGGCCAATTTTTATTCTTTTATTTTCTCGGCTTCTTGGGGCCGATTCGAAAAATCTTAAATGCAAAATTGTTTAGAATAAAAATATCTATCGATCTAGATAGCTTGCAAACATATCCGACTTCTAGAAATGTATTAAAAATCTATTTAAAAAATCGGATCCCCACAATTTTGTTTATTGCTCCCCTCACAGAGGTTGTACCAATATGCACGGTAAACCTGGTTATTGGGCGTTAATTCAAGTTTCTTGTCAGAAAGTATCATTGAGCTAAAGCCGTCAGTTTTTGAGAAAATAGCTTAACAGTGAAGGCACCTCGGATTTTCCCCATACAAAAAAGGGGGGCAAATATTAAATTGCACAGGGCTCCACTCTCAGACGTTGTACCAACATGCACGGTATATTGGCAGATTGGGGATCGCCCAAAGCAAGTTCAGTGCAAAAATCATAACGATAAAGCCGTCAGTTTTTGAGAAAATCGCTTTACAGTGGGGGAAGATAAATAATTAAAAGAAGTGGCGCCAGATTAAAATTTGAACCAGTAAGTTCCAAGACATGAACCACTATGTAAAAAATGTATTCAGGACACTAACCATATGGGAAAAAAATTATGTTTCGACGCTATCCCTATTTTTAATTAATTTGACTTTCACAGACGTTGTACCAACATGCACGGTACCTCGTTGGAAAGGAAATTCATTTTACTAACTGATAAATGCGGTTCGGCGATCGAAAAGCCGTCAGTTTTTGAGAAAAAAGCATAGTTCCTTGTGGGCATCTCATATGATAAAAAATTTTATGCAGTTCCACCCTGTTCTACGCTCCCAAGACACTAACCATATGGCAAAAAATTATGTTTCGACGCTATCTCTATTTGTAATAATTTTGACTTTCACAGACGTTGTACCAACATGCACGGTACCTCGTTGGAAAGGAAATTCATTTTACTAATTAACAAATGCGGTTTGGCGAACGAAAAGCCGTCAGTTTTAGAGAAAAAAGCATAGTGCGTGGCTTGCATCTCATTTGTAACAAAATTGTTCCACCCTGTTCTAAGCTCCCAAGACACTAAGCATATGGGAAAAATAATGTTTCGACGCTATCTCTATTTTTAATTAATTTGACTTTCACAGACGTTGTACCAACATGCACGGTATATTAGCAGATTGGGGATCGCCCAAAGCAAGTTCAGTGCAAAAATCATAACGATAAAGCCGTCAGTTTTTGAGAAAATCGCTTTACAGTGGGGAAAGATAAATAAATAAAAGAAGTGGCGCCAGATTAAAATTTGAACCAGTAGGTTCCAAGACATGAACCACTATGTAAAAAATGTATTCAGGACACTAACCATATGGGAAAAAAATAATGTTTCGACGCTATCTCTATTTTTAATAATTTTGACTTTCACAGACGTTGTACCAACATGCACGGTACCTCGTTGGAAAGGAAATTCATTTTACTTATTAACAAATTCGGTTCGGCGAACGAAAAGCCGTCAGTTTTTGAGAAAAAAGCATAATGCGTGGTTTGCATCTCATTTGTAACAAAATTGTTCACCCTGTTCCAAGCACCCAAGACACTAACCATATGGGAAAAAAATAGTGTTTCGACGCTATCTCTATTTTTAATTAATTTGACTTTCACAGACGTTGTACCAACATGCACGGTACCTCGTTGGAAAGGAAATTCATTTTACTAATTAACAAATGCGGTTCGGCGAACGAAAAGCCGTCAGTTTTTGAGAAAAAAGCATAGTGCTTTGTGGGCATCTCATTTGTTCCAAAATTGTAACTAGGAACACATTAACCTTATATCGATACCCTATATCGATACTTCGATAAAGGCAAGCTGAAAGTGTGGCATCACTCCCGATTCGCGGGAACTTTTATTTACCAAGAAAATGTCGAGGGTGCTGCTGGTGAAGTGCGTAAGTAATTTATATGTATTAATTTAAACGAACTGTTAATAATTTTTTATTCCCATTTACAGAACGTCGACAAGTTCATCGTTGGAGATGGCGAGGGAGGGGCTCCCCCCCCCAAACGCAAACAACCAAAGGCCAAAAGGCCGCAGAAGCGCCGCAAGACTGCAAATCAGGAGGCGGCAAAACAGGAGGCGGCAAATCAGGAGGCGGCAAATCAGGAGGCGGCCAGCCAGGAGGCGGCTAGCCGGGAGGCGGCTAGCCGGAATGCGGCTAGCCGGGAGGCGACTAGCGAGAAGGCGGCTAGCGAGAAGGCGGCTATCCAGGAGGCGGCCGTCGATAAGGCTGATCTAAAAATTTCCGAATAAATAAATACATATGAAGAAATAAAAACATCTAAAGTAAATGCGTCGAATTTTTATTTTTATACCCGTTACTCGTAGAGTAAAAGGGTATACTAGATTCGTCGAAAAGTAAGTAACAGGCAGAAGGAAGCGTTTTCGGCCCCATAAAGTATATATAATCTTGATCAGGATCACTAGCCAAGTCGATCTAGCCATGTCCGTCCGGATGAACGCTGAAATCTTGGAAACTATAAGATCTAGGCTATTGGGATTTGGCATGCAGATTCCTGAGCTTCTTACGCAGCGCAAGTTTGTTTCAGCAGCGTTTATTAAAAGTAAGGAAAATATCTAGTTTTTTTAATTTTATTTTTTGTAGGGTATGACAAATTCGTGTATTTTGTACAAATTCTGAGTTCCTTAAACGGGGTCAGCTACACAATGCTGTTTCCCACCGATTTTCATTACAATTATTTTTTTATAAAATACACTAAGGAAAATATCGAGTTTTTTTAATCTTATTTTTTGTAGGGTATGACAAATTCGTGTATTTTGTACAAATTCTGATTTTCTTTAAACGGGGTCAGCTACACAATGCTGTTTCCCACCGATTTTCATTACAATTATTTTTTTATAAAATACACTAAGGAAAATATCGAGTTTTTTTAATCTTATTTTTTGTAGGGTATGACAAATTCGTGTATTTTGTACAAATTCTGATTTCCTTAAACGGGGTCAGCTACACAATGCTGTTTCCCACCGATTTTCATTACAATTATTTTTTTATAAAATACACTAAGGAAAATATCGAGTTTTTTTAATTTTATTTTTTGTAGGGTATGACAAATTCGTGTATTTTGTACAAATTCTGAGTTCCTTAAACGGGGTCAGCTACACAATGCTGTTTCCCACCGATTTTCATTACAATTATTTTTTTATAAAATACACTAAGGAAAATATCGAGTTTTTTTAATTTTATGTTTTGTAGGGTATGACAAATTCGTGTATTTTGTACAAATTCTGAGTTCCTTAAACGGGGTCAGCTACACAATGCTGTTTCCCACCGATTTTCATTACAATTATTTTTTTATAAAATACACTAAGGAAAATATCGAGTTTTTTAATTTTATGTTTTGTAGGGTATGACAAATTCGTGTATTTTGTACAAATTCTGAGTTCCTTAAACGGGGTCAGCTACACAATGCTGTTTCCCACCGATTTTCATTACAATTATTTTTTTATAAAATACACTAAGGAAAATATCGAGTTTTTTTAATTTTATGTTTTGTAGGGTATGACAAATTCGTGTATTTTGTACAAATTCTGAGTTCCTTAAACGGGGTCAGCTACACAATGCTGTTTCCCACCGATTTTCATTACAATTATTTTTTTATAAAATACACTAAGGAAAATATCGAGTTTTTTAATTTTATGTTTTGTAGGGTATGACAAATTCGTGTATTTTGTACAAATTCTGAGTTCCTTAAACGGGGTCAGCTACACAATGCTGTTTCCCACCGATTTTCATTACAATTATTTTTTTATAAAATACACTAAGGAAAATATCGAGTTTTTTAATTTTATGTTTTGTAGGGTATGACAAATTCGTGTATTTTGTACAAATTCTGAGTTCCTTAAACGGGGTCAGCTACACAATGCTGTTTCCCACCGATTTTCATTACAATTATTTTTTTATAAAATACACTAAGGAAAATATCGAGTTTTTTAATTTTATGTTTTGTAGGGTATGACAAATTCGTGTATTTTGTACAAATTCTGAGTTCCTTAAACGGGGTCAGCTACACAATGATGTTTCCCACCGATTTTCATTACAATTATTTTTTTATAAAATACACTAAGGAAAATATCGAGTTTTTTAATTTTATGTTTTGTAGGGTATGACAAATTCGTGTATTTTGTACAAATTCTGAGTTCCTTAAACGGGGTCAGCTACACAATGCTGTTTCCCACCGATTTTCATTACAATTATTTTTTATAAAATACTTTAATAAAATAAAAAGAGCGAGACCTCCAGTAAGACCTACTTGACGCTTCAACAGCGCCTGAACCAATTGTAGCTTCGGAATCGACATCTGCAGAATGTCATTAAGCAGCACTACACCAAGTCCCTGGTTCAACGTGAGTGGATAAAAGGGTTACTAAAGAAGAATATTTACTAATTTATATTATATTATCCAGAATCGAAACCTATGCTCGCCGATCATACACACCGCCTGCAGAGTGCCGATCGTGGTTAAGGATCTGTAAGTGGAGCGATGGTAGCAGCAGCGGGCTTGGGTGAACCTTATCCAGCAGACTTCGAACATGCGACTATTTATATAAGCCTACATACTTATCTTAACACTCATCCACGCGCAAATACGGAACAAAAAACTCGATATTTTCCTTAGTGTATTTTATAAAAAAATAATTGTAATGAAAATCGGTGGGAAACAGCATTGTGTAGCTGACCCCGTTTAAGGAACTCAGAATTTGTACAAAATACACGAATTTGTCATACCCTACAAAACATAAAATTAAAAAACTCGATATTTTCCTTAGTGTATTTTATAAAAAAATAATTGTAATGAAAATCGGTGGGAAACAGCATTGTGTAGCTGACCCCGTTTAAGGAACTCAGAATTTGTACAAAATACACGAATTTGTCATACCCTACAAAACATAAAATTAAAAAAACTCGATATTTTCCTTAGTGTATTTTATAAAAAAATAATTGTAATGAAAATCGGTGGGAAACAGCATTGTGTAGCTGACCCCGTTTAAGGAACTCAGAATTTGTACAAAATACACGAATTTGTCATACCCTACAAAACATAAAATTAAAAAACTCGATATTTTCCTTAGTGTATTTTATAAAAAAATAATTGTAATGAAAATCGGTGGGAAACAGCATTGTGTAGCTGACCCCGTTTAAGGAACTCAGAATTTGTACAAAATACACGAATTTGTCATACCCTACAAAACATAAAATTAAAAAAACTCGATATTTTCCTTAGTGTATTTTATAAAAAAATAATTGTAATGAAAATCGGTGGGAAACAGCATTGTGTAGCTGACCCCGTTTAAGGAACTCAGAATTTGTACAAAATACACGAATTTGTCATACCCTACAAAAAATAAAATTAAAAAAACTCGATATTTTCCTTAGTGTATTTTATAAAAAAATAATTGTAATGAAAATCGGTGGGAAACAGCATTGTGTAGCTGACCCCGTTTAAGGAAATCAGAATTTGTACAAAATACACGAATTTGTCATACCCTACAAAAAATAAGATTAAAAAAACTCGATATTTTCCTTAGTGTATTTTATAAAAAAATAATTGTAATGAAAATCGGTGGGAAACAGCATTGTGTAGCTGACCCCGTTTAAGGAAATCAGAATTTGTACAAAATACACGAATTTGTCATACCCTACAAAAAATAAGATTAAAACAAGGAAGAACGCTATAGTCGAGTACCTCGACTATTAGATACCCGTTACTCAGCTTAAGGGACCAAAGGGAAATGGAGATATGCAAGCTGCAAAGCGAGATTTAAATGCGCCACCTACCGGCGGAAGACAGATTTAAGCATTGTGGGCGTTAGGGTAGGCGTGGCAAATTTTTTTTTGGATCAATCGATAGGCATTGACGAGACCAATACATTTCAGATAAAATTTTTAATCTAGCATACAAATTGTGGGCGCCAAAGGCTTGGGCGGTTTGTGAGCGTTAGAGTGGGCGTGGCATATTTGCGTAACAAACTTGCGCTGCGCACAAGGCTACGGAATCTAAATCTGAAATCCCAATACTCTATCTTTGATAGTTTCCGAGATATCCGCGTTCATATTTACGATTTTTTGAAGTTTGTGGGCGGTTTGTGGGCGTTAGAGTGGGCGTGGCAAACTTTTTTTTGGGTCAATCGATAGGTATTGATGAGAACAATTCATTTCAGTTTAAATTTGTACTCTAGCATCAAAACTGTAGAAGCCACAGTTTTGGGCGGTTTGTGGGCGTTAGAGTGGGCGTGGCACTCTACTGAAACAAACTTGCGCTGCGTAAGAAGCTCAGGAATCTGCTCGCCAAATCTCAATAGCCTAGCTCTCATAGTTTCCAAGATCTCAGCGTTCATCCGGACAGACAGACGGACAGACGGACAGACGGACATGGCTAGATCGACTCGGCTAGTGATCCTGACCAAGAATATATATATACTTTATGGGGTCGGAAACGCTTCCTTCTGCCTGTTACATACTTTCCGACGAATCTAGTATACCCTTTTACTCTACGAGTAACGGGTATAAAAACTCGATATTTTCCTTAGTGTATTTTATAAAAAAATAATTGTAATGAAAATCGGTGGGAAACAGCATTGTGTAGCTGACCCCGTTTAAGGAACTCAGAATTTGTACAAAATACACGAATTTGTCATACCCTACAAAAAATAAAATTAAAAAAACTAGATATTTTCCTTACTTTTAATAAACGCTGCTGAAACAAACTTGCGCTGCGTAAGAAGCTCAGGAATCTGCATGCCAAATCCCAATAGCCTAGATCTTATAGTTTCCAAGATTTCAGCGTTCATCCGGACGGACATGGCTAGATCGACTTGGCTAGTGATCCTGATCAAGATTATATATACTTTATGGGGCCGAAAACGCTTCCTTCTGCCTGTTACTTACTTTTCGACGAATCTAGTATACCCTTTTACTCTACGAGTAACGGGTATAAAAATAAAAATTCGACGCATTTACTTTAGATGTTTTTATTTCTTCATATGTATTTATTTATTCGGAAATTTTTAGATCAGCCTTATCGACGGCCGCCTCCTGGATAGCCGCCTTCTCGCTAGCCGCCTTCTCGCTAGCCGCCTTCTCGCTAGTCGCCTCCCGGCTAGCCGCATTCCGGCTAGCCGCCTCCCGGCTAGCCGCCTCCTGATTTGCCGCCTCCTGTTTTGCCGCCTCCTGATTTGCAGTCTTGCGGCGCTTCTGCGGCCTTTTGGCCTTTGGTTGTTTGCGTTTGGGGGGGGAGCCCCTCCCTCGCCATCTCCAACGATGAACTTGTCGACGTTCTGTAAATGGGAATAAAAAATTATTAACAGTTCGTTTAAATTAATACATATAAATTACTTACGCACTTCACCAGCAGCACCCTCGACATTTTCTTGGTAAATAAAAGTTCCCGCGAATCGGGAGTGATGCCACACTTTCAGCTTGCCTTTATCGAAGTATCGATATAGGGTATCGATATAAGGTTAATGTGTTCCTAGTTACAATTTTGGAACAAATGAGATGCCCACAAAGCACTATGCTTTTTTCTCAAAAACTGACGGCTTTTCGTTCGCCGAACCGCATTTGTTAATTAGTAAAATGAATTTCCTTTCCAACGAGGTACCGTGCATGTTGGTACAACGTCTGTGAAAGTCAAATTAATTAAAAATAGAGATAGCGTCGAAACACTATTTTTTTCCCATATGGTTAGTGTCTTGGGTGCTTGGAACAGGGTGAACAATTTTGTTACAAATGAGATGCAAACCACGCATTATGCTTTTTTCTCAAAAACTGACGGCTTTTCGTTCGCCGAACCGAATTTGTTAATAAGTAAAATGATTTTCCTTTCCAACGAGGTACCGTGCATGTTGGTACAACGTCTGTGAAAGTCAAAATTATTAAAAATAGAGATAGCGTCGAAACATTATTTTTTTCCCATATGGTTAGTGTCCTGAATACATTTTTTACATAGTGGTTCATGTCTTGGAACCTACTGGTTCAAATTTTAATCTGGCGCCACTTCTTTTATTTATTTATCTTTCCCCACTGTAAAGCGATTTTCTCAAAAACTGACGGCTTTATCGTTATGATTTTTGCACTGAACTTGCTTTGGGCGATCCCCAATCTGCTAATATACCGTGCATGTTGGTACAACGTCTGTGAAAGTCAAATTAATTAAAAATAGAGATAGCGTCGAAACATTATTTTTCCCATATGCTTAGTGTCTTGGGAGCTTAGAACAGGGTGGAACAATTTTGTTACAAATGAGATGCAAGCCACGCACTATGCTTTTTTCTCTAAAACTGACGGCTTTTCGTTCGCCAAACCGCATTTGTTAATTAGTAAAATGAATTTCCTTTCCAACGAGGTACCGTGCATGTTGGTACAACGTCTGTGAAAGTCAAAATTATTACAAATAGAGATAGCGTCGAAACATAATTTTTTGCCATATGGTTAGTGTCTTGGGAGCGTAGAACAGGGTGGAACTGCATAAAATTTTTTATCATATGAGATGCCCACAAGGAACTATGCTTTTTTCTCAAAAACTGACGGCTTTTCGATCGCCGAACCGCATTTATCAGTTAGTAAAATGAATTTCCTTTCCAACGAGGTACCGTGCATGTTGGTACAACGTCTGTGAAAGTCAAATTAATTAAAAATAGGGATAGCGTCGAAACATAATTTTTTTCCCATATGGTTAGTGTCCTGAATACATTTTTTACATAGTGGTTCATGTCTTGGAACTTACTGGTTCAAATTTTAATCTGGCGCCACTTCTTTTAATTATTTATCTTCCCCCACTGTAAAGCGATTTTCTCAAAAACTGACGGCTTTATCGTTATGATTTTTGCACTGAACTTGCTTTGGGCGATCCCCAATCTGCCAATATACCGTGCATGTTGGTACAACGTCTGAGAGTGGAGCCCTGTGCAATTTAATATTTGCCCCCCTTTTTTGTATGGGGAAAATCCGAGGTGCCTTCACTGTTAAGCTATTTTCTCAAAAACTGACGGCTTTAGCTCAATGATACTTTCTGACAAGAAACTTGAATTAACGCCCAATAACCAGGTTTACCGTGCATATTGGTACAACCTCTGTGAGGGGAGCAATAAACAAAATTGTGGGGACCCGATTTTTTAAATAGATTTTTAATACATTTCTAGAAGTCGGATATGTTTGCAAGCTATCTAGATCGATAGATATTTTTATTCTAAACAACTTTGCATTTAATATTTTTCGATTCGGCCCCAAAAAGCCGAGAAAAACAAAAAATAAAAATTGGCCCCATGTTCCAGATTCCACCGTTCCGCCAGCGCCGCTAAGTCACCGACGCTAATTTGACGGACATGAAATTAAGCCTAATACTCAGATCGGCTAAGAGTTTCACTAGTCGAAAAATCTTATTCTTTGTAGTGTGACCGAAGTTTTCAAAGTTCACCGGCAATGCATGTAGCATGGTCTTACTGACAAGTAGCTGGGTTTGCTGTCATACGGAAAACAAAACAATTGGAGAAATTTAAAAAGGAGGAGTCTGCTGGTACACAAAGAAATTAAATTAAAATTTGATAAAATTTTCAACGAATGTTTTTATTTAAGTAAATTAGTTGTTTAAAGCTTCCTTTTCGTCCCACGGATGCTTCGCCATCTTTCCCGCGTCACCGCATTCCGAGTCCCAATGGGCATATTGGACCTTGAAAGTGTTGGACCGGGATTGGGAACGGGGTTGATCTGCTGATGCTGCATGAAGTCGCCCAGCATCCTGGCAGTGGCTGGACATGGCTTCTCCAACTGTTCCTTAGCGGGCGCCCTATTTTCCTCCTCCCTGTAGAAGCCAGCGCGTCCTCCAGCTCCGCTTAAGCTGCCAAGTAGCTGATTTTTATGGTGTACGGAGTCCTAATGGAGAGGTCTCCGGAGATCATATTACTGGTGGTTCTGCTGATAAGATACTTCTATTAGTAAAACGCAACCAAATTATTTTGGCTAGATCTTACTTTCTTTGCCAGTACACGCCCGGCAGGATGTCCATGTAGAGCGCGAAGTCCCACTCGGCATGTTCCTTCCCACTGGGATTTTCTAGTGGATCTCCTCCAGCACTTCAACTATTCTGCGGATTTGCCCCTGTTGTGGTATTGCTTCCTGTCGGTCAAATCCCACAATAATGGGCAACAGCTTGGATTAGGCGTCCTTTTTCCTGCACTGACCTCCTTAAACCGTTTTTGAGGTTTTTCTTCCATTTAACATTTTTAAATTCCCCACCGCTTCTGCACGAACACCGCCAAAGATTAAATTTCTTATTCTTTGGGCCGCGGCTAACGGCGTTCATCGAAAATTTACTCCCGAAATCTGGTATTTTTTATTTCCTTAGCTCATCTGAGTACCGCGCTGAAAAACAGACCCGACGAAAAGCTTTAGCCGCCTGCTTGCCTCTCGCTCACTCCTATGGTTAGCTCGCGGTTTTCGTCGATGTGAGTACTAGGCTTTAATCTTTGGCGGTGTTCGTGCAGAAGCGGTGAGGAATTTAAAAATTTTTAATGGAAGAAAAAACCCAAAAACGTTTAAAGGAGTTCAGTGCAGATGAAAAAGGACGCCTAATCCAAGCTGTTGCCCATTATTGTGGGACTTGACCGACAGGAAGCAATACGACAACAGGGGCAAATCCGCAGAATAGTTGACGTGCTGGAGGAGATCCTCTATAAATCCCAGTGGGAAGGAACATGCCGGGACTTCGCTCTCTACATGGACATCCTGCCGAGCGTGTCCTCGCAAAGAATGTAAGATCTGGCCTAAATAATTTGGTTGCGTTGTACTAATAGAAGGATCTTTTTAGCAGAACCACCAGTAATACGATATCCGCCGACCTCTTCATAAGGACTCCGGACACCACCACCACCAGCTACTTGGCAGCTTAAGTGGAGCTGGAGGACGCGGTGACTTCTATAGGGAGGAGAAAAATAGGGCGCCCGCTAAGGAACAGTTGAAGAAGCCATGGCCAGGATGCTGGGCGACTTCCTGCAGCATCAGCGGATCAACTCCGTTCCGAATCCGGCTCCCACTTCCTCAAGGTCCAATATGCCCATTGGGACTCTGAGCTGGACTGCTGTGGCGCGGGAAAGATGGCGAAGCATTCGTTGGACGTTAAGGAAGCTTGAAACTACTAATTAACATAAATAAAAACATTCGTTAAACATTCTATTTATTCTTATTTTACTTTTTTTGTGTACCAGCAGACTTCTCCTTTTTAAATTTCTCCAATTGATTTGTTTTCCGTTTGGCAACAAACCCAGCCGCTTGACAGTAAGACCATGCCACATGCATTGCGGGTGAACTTTGAAAACTTCGGTCACACTACAAAGAATAAGATTTTTCGACTAGTGAAACTCTTAGCCGATCTGAGTACTAGGCTGAAGAATCTTATTCTTTAAAGTGTGACCGAAGTTTTCAAAGTTCACTCGTAATGCATGTAGCATGGTCTTACTGTCAACCAGCTGGGTTTGTTGACAAACGGAAAATAAATCAACAGGAATAATTTAAAATAGAAGAGTCTGCTGGTGCACAATGAAATTGACATATCAATAAATCGAATGTTCAACGAATGTTTTATTTATGTATGTATACCCTTCAGTTCTGCAGTTGGGACGCGGTGACATGGCTCAATGCAAAAAGTTTTTTTGTTTTTTTTGTGCCTATAACGCTGTGCCGCTGTTGACGTCAGCAGAGCAGGCGGCGCAGCGTAGGAGACTGCCCACGAAAACGATCGCGCAATAAAGAGAGGCAGATATTCGGATATTTCCCTCTCTTTCTTGTCTTATAATCTGCCTGCACTCCGCGCTCGCAGAGGCAAATTTCGCCCGGTCCGTTATTTTTTTTTGCGTCTCTCCGTTATGTTCGGCTAGCGACTAATATTTCGGCGGAAAAATTTTTGTGGAGCAGCGACATGTGAATGCCCTAAAATTTTAGGAGCATTATTGTGTATCGAAAATATACAACTTATATTGTTTTATAAAAGTAAATTATTTGATTATAGTAAAATTAAGTAATTTGGATTTACTTATAATGTTATGTTTACTTATTATACATTTTTATTACAATATATTTTTTAGTGTAATTATAGAAAATTAGTCCGTTAAAATTGATTTCAATATTTAAAACATTAGTAGTATTAGTATTAACATTTTTTAAAAGTTCTTATTGTATTTTTTACTTAAGAAGTACAAATTATATAGTCGGATATATTTATAAGTGCAGTGGCACGCGCCAACAGCGAAGAGAAAACAAAAGAAATCAAGTAAAGGGGTGATTGAAAGGGAAGCATCCATTTTAATTGTGCGCAGCGGAGTTACTTTAGTCGTCTCTTTAAGTTAATATAATAAAGTCAGGTAAGTGCTACGTTAAGTTTAAGATGTTGTGCATTGATCTTAGTTTAAAGTACGTATATTTTGAAGGTATTCAATGGGTTCCGTTAGCCGAAAGTGGATGATGAAATGATTTGTGCCAAAAAAAAATCCCGCAAAGGGTTTATACACAACTCTAAAAGGTAAATATACAAATAAACCAATAAAACGCATTTTTTAAAGATATGCTTTTTCAGGAGCGTTGGCCAAGGATTCAGAGGACCCGGACAAAGGCTTAAGAACGGCGATGACTAAAGTTAAAAATAAGCTTACGAAACATAAAAACAGAAACAATTTTTGAAAATTTTAAAATAAACATCTAATTAAAATGAAATTAAATATGTATGTATTTTAAATTCTATATTTTCATAATTGAAAACTCATAGGAAAAATTCTGATTTTCCCAAGTGATTTCACATGGGACGTGTCACTTGCAAGTGATTTCACAAATGAAAACTCATGGAAAAATTCTGATTTTCACAAGTGATTCACTTGGGAGACGCCACCTAATGTTGGTCATTGGGCGATTTAGCTATTTAAATACTGATACCGAACCGGGATCGGGAATTCTTTTAAATGATCTCGATCGTCCAAGGGGCTCCACAGGATTAGGTGACCCGACATCGCGCATCGCGGGTGTCCCTTTTTGTATGCCGTGTTTTTATACGAGCTCTACCAATGCATGAATAGTAAAGTCTTCTCCAGTGGGGAACGTATTCTCGGTTTTGACCGCGTAAAATTGAAGGCGGCGACCAACTTTTCGTCTTGAAGGCTAAAAACAGATAAATCAGTTAATAGGAGTACCAATGTAAAGATGTGAGTGAGTTGTCCCGACGAAAAGCTTTAGCCGCCTGCTTGCCTCTCGCTCACTCCTATGGTTAGCTCGCGGTTTTCGTCGATGTGAGTACTAGGCTTTAATCTTTGGCGGTGTTCGTGCAGAAGCGGTGAGGAATTTAAAAATTTTTAATGGAAGAAAAAACCCAAAAACGTTTAAAGGAGTTCAGTGCAGATGAAAAAGGACGCTTATCCAAGCTGTTGCCCATTATTGTGGGACTTGACCGACAGGAAGCAATACGACAACAGGGGCAAATCCGCAGAATAGTTGACGTGCTGGAGGAGATCCTCTAGGGGAGACGGAGCGGCCGTAGACCGCTAGGAGTAATTCCGACCGTGGATAATGGGTGGCGCCTCTTAGACTTCCCAACGGCAGGGTGGGTGCACTGTGGTAAAGAGATCCAATACCATGTATTTTCGTCATCTTGTCCAAATTTCCTTGAATTCTTTTATTTTATTTTTTTTGTATTACTTCCTATATATTAAGTTACTTTCTGTCCGTGAAGGTGGTACATTTTTTTGGCCTGCCCGTTAGAACGGGTTTACGCCACCGCTAATGTGTAGAATTAGATTTCAAATAATACAAAATGATTTAGTTGAAAACGTTAATAGCGTGCGGTAGTTGCTGGGGATGTGTTTTGATGGCGATGAAGCTATCGATGTGTGTGAGTTATAATATATTAATTAATTTTTTGAATTGTTTTATAAGAGGTGTTAAGTGCTTTAATGTATGTAGTGAGTAGTGTTGTCTTGAATATTAGTATTAGCAGCCTTAATAAAATTGCTAATCGACGTCCAATTTTCAATTGGTTCACTTCTAAGTAAACGATAGATATCGTTGTATTTAAGTAATGTTGGGAAATGTTGTCCTGTTTATGTGTATTTTGAGCCATTTAGCAAAATATGTGAAATGTCTTCGTTAATGTTGCAGGAATCACAGAGTGTGTTGGAGCCCAAGTCTTAACTTAGTTGAATTGATCGTCTCCAATGTTATTTCTTGGAAAGTTAACAGAAAATAAGCTGACGCTGAAGAACGTAAAAGAAAGGCTTTTTTTTTACAATAGCCCAGGCACTGTCTTTGCAATCGAAAGCTGCCCCGTACCCGAAGAAATTCGGCTGATTTATTCAGAGAAAGGTCTGAACATTATTTGGCGACCGTGACAGCACAAGCGATCCGTCCGACAGTCTCAAGTTGTTGGTGCTGTACAGGCCGCCAGATCACAAAAGCGTCTCGCAGCGAAGTTCAGGCAAAAGCGCCGCAACACAAGCCAACCAGCGCACACACACCAAAGGCATTGGAGAAACATCCAGAGGACGATCGTGGCAACACTCCCAGCTCGTACAAAAGGCGGATCATCCACGTGGACTGGTACGCCATCCAACACACACTCACACATACATGTGATTGCAGTGAGTAGTCGTACAGCCGCATAGCCTCGAGATCTACAACATAACATCAATGTTATTTATTTAAATTAATCATTATTATGCAACAAATGTTCTGTACGCAAAGGTTGTTATAGAGATTCATTGTTATTTGCAGTAATTGTAGTGTTCAGTTGACCATGGTTGACTCAGGCGATGCTGCCGCTGGAAGCGAAGTCAAAACCAACAAATTGGTATCCCTCCCTCTGTCGGACCTGTCCATAAGAATAATGTACATTTTTCCTATGGAAACATAAGAATATTGTAAATTTTTCCTATGGAGATCGGCTGCAGGTTTCACATCCCCATTATGGAAAAATTTTCAGCACGTCCAAAAGGCCGGAAAAAGTCAGCCTGTGCTGAAACGTTCGCAACCGCTTTACATAGGAAATTCCTATGGAAAAAGGCGAGGGAAATTCAGGGGGTCTCATATTTTCGGGCCTGACCCCCTAAATTTCCCTCGCCATTTTACATAGGAATTTCCTACAGGATTGGATATAGGAAATTCCTATGGAATTGGATATAGGAAATTCCTATGGAATTGGTTACGGAAAATTTCTTCAAAACTAGCTAATAAAGCTTAAATTTCTTTTGAGTTACAAAATATGCTTTAAGCTAGTTTTTTTAATGTACATCTACATTTTGGGTTTATTAATGTTAATTAAAGCTATATGAGAGTATTTTAGATTTAAAAATTATATATGAGTAAGGAACTTTTGATTATTTTATTTCTGTTTTGATTATTTTCTTAGTCCTGGCGCCTTCCTTGTAGGTTCTATTCGTTGACTTGTTACGTGGGCATATTAGTGCCCGAGTCCTGACAGGGACTTGGGCCAATGGAGAGGCGTCCTGTGTTAAGGCACCATTTGCCGGCATACGCTACGTCGTATTTGGGTCGTGGGATCTTGGTAAGCCTCTCTCCTCTCCAACATAACGAGAATAAATATTTAAAGTGCCTGGAAAATAATATTAGTTCATACAGTTCGTCAGTAGGCAGTCCACACTACCCCACAAGCTTAGCTGTCGCTTAATCGTAATACGATCGGGCTGTGTTTTGGGCATTTTCTTTTTACTTCACACAATCGTGTGCCAATGGATCGCCGCGGGCCGCGCAATACGATCCCCTGTTGTCAAGGTTGTCCGTTGAAAGTTATGTCATTGTTCTTGACCTACTCCACTTCTCGCGTCAGCACACCCCCCTTGTTAAAGTTCCAGTACTTTATGGGTTTGATTTCTTTTTACATTATAAATTTATTGAGTAATATATATATATATCGGCGTGCGCCGTGGATGAGTAACATAATATTGGCTAATGCATATATATATATCAATTAATTAATTGACAATTATGTTTGTTAGCGGGAAGTATCGAATTTACCACCTGTTAAGGTGCGCACATCGGCAAAACGCTGAGTATTTACGACTACAAACGTCGCTCAGAGGGCTCTTGCAATTGTACATACAATTACAAGACTGATACTCGCTGCTGAAAAGATTATAGCAGCCAAGTATTAAAAGGTTTATTAATCCATCCCAACATATATGAATTCCAGGCAACGCATGGCAATTATGCTGACTCTGCAATGTCCAGTCCCAGTGCACTCAAGGGTGGTCATATTACCGAGCGCTTGGGGAACTGCTTGGGTCGTAGATTTGTATGTAAGTGGTATGGTCAAGTGATACAACCTGTTTGTACTTTGTGAGGAGTTAAATAACTCCCCACAAATAAAAGCAGCAGCAGATGGCCGGCCGCTTACCAGATACGCGGCGACTTCGCGTAGTAACGGCGCGGCGAGGAGTGTTTGGAGACTTGGATGGAGAGCGAGAGAGTTTGGAGACCAACGGTGGAGAGCGAGAGAGTTTGGAGACCAAGGATGGAGATCGAGAGAGAATGGAGACTTCGCGGGCAAGGCAAGAGTGCCGTGTGCAAAGGCGGATAACGGGACTCCACCGGACCTTGGACTCTCCCGTGAACGTTGGACCAGGAGAAGAAGTGCCACATCTCGGCAGTGGAGCGGCACACAGGCGTGCCACAAGCATCACGGGAATCAGCGGGCCGGCAGCAGTGGGCGGAGCATCGATTGGAAGCGGTACGCGAAGGATAAGCGGGTCAACCAAGAGGCACGGACTTTGGACCCGGAGTGGAGAGGTCAAGCGGGCCATGCGCAAAAGGGAAATAACGGTTCCCGTAGGCCCTATATAAGGCCGCAGAGCGCTGGCAGCTGGATCAGTCGATCACGAGGAGTCAAACCTTCAAGATCAGTTAAAGTACCAGGTGAAACAGTCAGTCAAGCAAGTAATTTACGAAGGAGCCACAACCAAGCGAGTCGTCGGAAACACCGCCGTGGGAAGAATACAAGGAGCAAGATTGCCACGTCGAGAGGTTCGGGATTGGGACATCAGGAATCTCCGAATTGAGACACAAGTGGCTGAGTTCCGGAAGGCATCACACGGACAAGTCAAGGCGTTCGTTTTCCAACTTTGACACGACCACACCCTGGCGAGTCGCCCGGCGGGTCTGTCAGAGACAAGCGGAAGAGTCATACCATCAGCTTGGGGAGGAAAGTTGTCTGAGACCCAGCGTACCTTGCCCGACCAAGCAGGACCTGGCGTGATCTGCAGTTTCAAGAGGCGGTCGCCTGGAGAGCCCTGCGATCACCGGCGAAGTTCCCGAGCAGCAACCCCGAGTTCCAGAACGCCAAGCTACTGGTCAGGAGACAGCGCAGAGGTCATCGGCGTCGGCAAGCAAGCAGAGGCGGCCACCACGAGCGTCCCGAGACCCAGGAGCCAAGCGGAAGCCGAGTCAACGCGTCGACAAGCCAGAAGGAATTTTTCAAAAATCATTTTGCTTATATTTTTTATGATTTTTTGAAAATGCTTAAAAACATGCATTTTAGCCATATTTTTCTCTTTTTCATACAAATTTTTTCGGACAGTGTCACCTTTAAAAAATCATAAAAAATATAAGCAAAATGATTTTTGAAAAATTCTTTTTGCAGTTACTATTATTTTTGTTTGAAGAAACTTTTTGCATCAAAAAATTTAAGTTTCCAAGTCGAGGAAAAAAGTTCAAAAAGGACATTTTCACACAAATTCGTCCTTTTCAATAAGTACTGAATGTGTTAAGAAATGTATTGTATCATTCAAACGGCATTTAAATTACCTTTCCATTGATGCCAAAGTTAACAAGATGTAAGTTCAAATTATGAATATATTTAACTTTTTTTTTTGTGAAAATACTTTTGACCACCCTTGTAAAATATAAATGAACACCTTAAGTTATAATTATTTTTTTTCAGAAAGTTTTACTTATTAATTTTTTTGAATCAGAAAGTATTAATTTTATATTTTTTTAATATATTTTGTCCATTATAATTAAGGTTCTTAATTTATGTATGGCCATACGTGATATATATATAAGAGAATTAAAGTGATTAAGAGTAAACATTTGTAGTCTATTCTTATGTACTGTTTGTTTCTTATTTTTATTATTTGAAATTACTATGTTATCTTTTTCTTCTATACTTTCAACCTTATAGGGTCTAGTATATTTAAAGTCTAGCTTATGCCCTGTTTCATTTTTCAATAAAACCTGATCTCCTATTTTTAAATAAAAATCTAAAGTATTTTTGTCATAGCTAATCTTTTGTTTCTGTTTATGAGATTCAAACATTAATCTAGCTCTCTTGAATGCTTGTTCTAGTCTAAACTTAGATTCTTTAGCGTAGTCATCTATATTATATAGTGGTTTTATTTTGTCTATACTATTAAAATGTTTAGGTAAATTTGATGTTTTACCAAAAACTAACTCATATGGACAATAGTCATGGGCCATAGAGGGTGTTGTGCTGAAACAATATACGAAGTATTGGAGCCATACATCCCAATCTGTTTTATCAACTGAGATGTATGGGCGGATGAACTCATTAAATGTTCTGTGGCTTCGCTCCACGGTTCCTATAGGCTGGTGATGGTTTTTTTTTTTTTTTAAATGCTTTGCTATTTTTTTATTGAATCTTCTCCCTTTGGATACTAACAATAAGTGTATCAAATCTTAGACTAATTAATCTAACTCACAGTCATACTGATGTTGTGCTAAAGGGGCCCGAAAGTTATAGCTGGCTTGGCAGGTCGTTGCGTTGTAGACGGGATCGGCTGGAAACCCAAGTCAAGCCTCTTGCGAGGCGATTGGGGTGCACAGAGAGTTTTTCGTTGTAGGATGCTTTTTGTTTGTCTATTTCATCTTTTACGGTAAGAATGCTTAGGTCCCTGTGGATGTTTTGGTTGCGAATATACCATGGTGCCCCAGTGATAGTTCACAGGATTTGCGATTGAACGCGCTGTATAATGTCTATGTTGCTTCTGCTGGCGTTCCTCCATAGCTGGGAGCCATATGTCCAGATGGGCTTGAGAGTGGAGTTGTAGAGCAAAACCTTGTAGTCCAAACGAAGGGGCGAACGAGCGTTAAGAATCCAGTGGAAGCTGCTGGCCTTTAGTTTTAGATGTACTTTCTTGCGTTCGATGTGTCTTCTCCAGGTTAGTCGTCTGTCAAGGTGGACGCCGATATACGTTACATCGTTGACTTGGGGAATCTGCGTATTATTCAATAACAGTGGAGGGCATGTTTACCTGTTGAGAGTAAACGTTATGTTATGTTATGTTATGTTATGTTTATGTTTACATTTTTGTTCATTTACTTTAATCCGCCAATCAGATAGCCACCTCTCTACTACGAGGAGGTGGTTTGCTGCTGTGTTGTGGCTCGGCCTGGGCACCTCGAGCGACTTAAAATTGCGGTGTCGTCAGCGAACGTAGATGTTGTTAGCTGCTCGTTCGTGGGAATATCCGCTGTGTATAGGAGGAACAGAGTAGGCCCTACCGCGCTTTCTTGCGGGACTCCAGCTTTGATAATGTAGTCGTCGGATGTTGTTGTATTGCACCTTACTGCGAAGTCCTGTTGTATAGATACGACTCAAGAAGCTTGTGAGTGTAATCAGGCAAGTGTGTTTTGATTTTGTGCATGAGGCCATCTAGCTATACTCGATCGAAGGCTTGAGATACATCGAGGAATATTGCGCTGCAGTATTCCCGATGCTCAAAGGCTGTGCGTATTTCTGATGTTATTCTGTTAACTTGTTCGATTGTTCCATGGTTTTGACGAAATCCAAATTGATGAGCAGGGATAACATTGTGTGCTTCTAGATATGGTGTTATGCGAGTTAAAAGGCATTTTTCGAACAGCTTAGATAATAAACTAATTGGTCGGTAGGATGACGGAATTGTGTGGTTTAAGTTCCCCAATGACTTTCGCGATCTCCTTTGGCTGAAACAATGGTGGTAGGGAAATAGATTCAGATTCGATTTGTGGTAGGAAAAATGAACCAGTGGCAGGGTTCGGCTGGAAGACGTTTCTGAGATGTAAAGCAAAAATTTCGGCTCTATCTTCGTCGCTGCGGACCCAGATGCCAGATGAGTTTCTTATCGGAGTGACTGTTTCGATTGGAGAGTTCAGATTTGGGTGAGCCCTCCACAGAGGATGTTTTGTACTGGTTGGTGAAAGTTTTTTATTGTACTTCAGCTGTGCATTTTCTGTTTATTGCTTTAGAGCTCTATTTAGTGTGCGAGTGGCTTTCTTAAGACGTTGTTTTGATGACGGCGATCTGTTGGTTTGCCAGGCACGTCGCAGGCGCCTCTTTTCTAGGACTAACCGTTCAATTTGCAGATTAGTTTTGAAGTGGTTGGTTTGCACGTCCCTGCCTTGTGGTGTTGAGATAGTGGCTGCCTCCACGAATACTTCTTCAAGAGCATCGGTAGAGCAGTCGATGTCCGCTTCGATGTTGAAGTGAGGGGTTAATTTGATGTGTGAGCTTACATACTTTTTATATTTTAACCAGTTGGTTGTGTGCGACGTCAGCCTGAGGGGGTGATCTGTGGTTTTTGTGCTTTGAAGAAGAGTTATTAGCACTGGCGAATGGTCTGACGACAGGTCCGAAAGCGCTTTGGGGCTTATTATATTGCGGGGAATGTTTTTTGTCACCGCAAAGTCTATTAGGTCTGGAACTTTCCTGGGGTCTGTTGGCCAGTATGTGGGGCTGCCAGGGGAAACATAGTCTAATTTGTTATTCGGTTTTATGATTGCATTGTATAATTGCCTTCCTTTGGGAGTCACAAGGCGTGATCCCCAGTGCGTGTGTTTGGCATTATAGTCCCATGCAGCTATAAAGCGATCTCCAAGCAAGTTGTAGAAGTCCATGAATTGTCCTTCAGAAATTGTAAAGCGAGGCGGGCAGTAGACAGCGGCTATGGTGATGTTTCCGTTGCCTGACTGCACTTTGATGGACGTGGCTTGCAAGTAATTAGTTGAAAACCTTTGGTGAAAGTGGTGCTTGATGCGTTCCCTGATTAGGATGCCGGTTCCGCCGTGGGCTTTACCATCTGGATGGTCTGTGCGGTAGAAAGTGTAGCCCCTTATTTGGAAGTTGTATTTGTTTGTGAGGTGCGTCTCTACCAGTAGCATAATGCCGATATGGTTTTCATTCAGGAACTGTGTTACTTCAAGGTTGTGCCGTGAAACGCCATTGGCGTTCCACATGGTTATTCGTAGATTTGCCATCTGATTATTTGGACTGCTTAGCTACAAGTAGCTGTATCACCATGTTCTGGTTTTGAACCAGTGTTTGCATGGTCGTTTTCATGAATGACATGAGTTCCATCATACTTTGTTGCATGGTGACCATCATAGTTTCCAGAGTGCTTTGCGACTGTACTTGGATCTGCTGAGCGTTTCCTAAATTAGACAGGAGTGGGTTTTCCGTCCCCGATCGAAGGGCATCGGCGTATGAGAATCCCTTCTGGGTATTTAGTTAACCAAATGATGATCTTGCAGCCGTGCCGAAAAATACTTCCGGCGTCGTACGCGAGTAAGTGTACGCATTTTGGGTATTCTGATGTCGCGTTGCTATCACTTTTCGCATGCGGTCCTTCATCTCCTTGTAGATCGGACAGCCCCTGTAGTTTGTCGTGTGGTTACCTTGGCAATTAACGCATTTTTTCTTTTTGGGGTCTTCTTTGTTGGCAGGGCAGTTAGCCGAATTGTGGAAGTCTCCACCAGTTACACAGACTGTTCGAAGTAAACAGTACCACTTGCAGGCCCTTGCTGCTTTTTAGTTGGTACGTGTAGTAGCTTTTTCTAGCTTCCTCCAGGTATTTGAATACTGCTCGGAAATGTTTTTCAGATTTGGTCTGAAGCTTGGTTTCATGGATATCCCCTTTTGTGACCGGAACAACATGAAAGTTTCCGTCCCCGGTCAGCGCAACAATTTTGTTGACCGGGGCGTTCGAGATTTTCTCCCTAATGTAAATTGGTGGGGGCTTAGGTTTCGGTTGGGTCTCCTGAGCCCGTTCTGGTTCTAATCTATTGCTGTTGGATCTCCCGGGTAATTTATCTTCTATTTGGACACGGTTTATTTTTGCCTTGTTACCTACCGCGGTGTTCTGCGGGCTAAGCTTACGCTTGATATGGATGTACCGATCTAGTCCGGTCTGTATGGCCGGACCCGCTTGCTGAATTTTGTTTTGGTTTTGATTTGTTGTCGTGGTTTTTGTTGCCCTTGTATTTAGAGCTGCGGTTGCAGTCGATTCCGAAATAATAGTCGTAGCTGTGGTTGTTGTTGGTTTTTTTGCCGTAGCTGTAGTTGTTGCTGACAAATTTAGAGCGGATGCAGAAGTTTTACCGTTGCATGTTGTTGGTGCGCCAGGGGTCAAAACTGATGGTGGGGGGGTTTTGCATTGTTGACTCCACGCCGTCGGAGTAGGGGTAGCCGTAAGTAAGCATGGTGAGCAAGATCGTGCTCTTTGGCTATCGACCGTCGTTTCTTGCACTTCGCTATCACGCGTTGAGACATACGAAAAGTAACCGTCTCTTCGGCTCGCGGAGCTGAGTCGCTCTTTATTCTGTTCGTAGCTCATTGAGCTTTTATTAGCGTGGCACTTATTTAATATTATAAGATGAGACAATGTATGTGCTAGTCAAAGTCATTACACCGATTTTCTGTGTTGAAACCTAAATTTCTTTGGGTTTTAGCGTCTTTTCGCTTATTCGAAATTAACCAGTTTAGTTTTTGTGTTTTGTTTGCATTTAATTGATCAACTTTCTTGCACTTTTCGCGGAGCTCGCACAAGACACGTCCGCTCTCTTCAGCGGTCGCGAAGACGACAATTATTTCAATACACGAATGTTTTAATTTTTTGATAGTACACTTTATTAACAATGTTTGTGCAAAATTTCGTGGAAAAATATTAAATAGTTTTTAAGGGGTGGCTGTTTCCCTGAGAGGCCTTTTTTTTTAAGAGCCTTGCGGTGATACTTCCCCAGGTAGAACAGGTCAACTGAAACCATAAAAGTAAACAAATTTCATTAGTTTAGTGTAATTCCTTGTGCTTGAACGATCGTTTTTAAGATTTTTTTTTTGTGCATACGGGAACGTTTTATGCTAAAAATGAACCTATTGGTCGCTAGAAATTTCACTAAAAAATTCATTTCGGCGAAAAAAAAGTTTGTGCGTGAAATGTCGATCATGTCGAACATTTTAAAAAAAATTTTAAGTAAATCGGTTCAGTAGTTTTCCGCCAATCCATATCACCGCAAAGTCATTTTTCAAGAAGCACCATTTCGAGATATTCACGTTTAAAGTTTCAAGTTCAGTATATGCGCGCGACGAGGCGCGCGGTTAGGAGCGCTATAACTTTTTTTCTACTGCTCGGATCTCTATGAAAATTTGGGAAAATGTTCTCAAGGAGTTGTTCTTTAAGTTAAAGCAATAAAAAAATTTTCGATTTTTTGAAAATAAAAAAGGTATATAACCCCTTAAGAAATGAAACAGTACATAAGCTAGATTTTACCTATACTGGACCATAGAAGGTGGAAAGTATAGAAGAATATGAATATATAATAATTTCAAATAACATACACAAGAAAAAAACAGTACATAAAGATAGGTTACAAAATTTTACTTCTTACTTCATAATCAATTTATTCAAAAATTTTTATTTCATAATCACTTCATTTAATGCATACTGTACTCAGCATTATGCATTAATATTATTACAAACACACTTGGCCACAATATGTATACTCAAATCCAAGTCCGAAACAGTTTTTCAAGTGCCCGGTAAAATGATCGCCGTTGAGTGCCTGGGACAGTCCCAGTGGGACTGCCTCTACATATACATACGTTACAACTCCGTGCTGTAAGGCGCAAGCCGAACTCACGTCGAACAGCGATCAGAGAAGCTCAGTCTCATTCTTTTGCAGCAGCGGAGGTGGACGGACCACAGCGACAAGCAGCGGAAGGACACGGCGGAGGCAAGTCGTAAACGATCCCCGAAGTAAGTTAGATTTTTAGAAAAGCCAACTTGAGTGCGAAGGTTAGGAAATCAGAGTGAAATAAATATAGGATTAGTGAAAGAAAACCCCCGACACTTGTGAATATATCGGTGAGCTTTGAGCGGTGTCTCGTGTCAGCAAGGTTACCGTGTTGCATCTCCGAGCCGTTTTCTCTACCCAACGCGGCCGCCGAACTGTCCCTGAGGAGCGCTAAGAAAAGGATCACTTTCGGTTCCCCACGTTCACCGATCTTTTCTCTCTCTCTCATCCTGGCAAGTCTTGTCGGCCAAACTACCGTGTTGAGTCTCCGAGCCGTTTTCTATGTGCAACGCGGCTGCCTGACCGTCACGAGCAAAGGGCGCGGGACACGGGCAGTCCCCACAGTAGTATTAGGACGCCCTCAGGGAAAATCCAGGTGGTCGGGTTTAACGCAGCGCCTCCGAGCCGCTTTCTCTGTGCCGCGTTCGACTCCGGATCACCTCCAACAGCCCCTCCTGGCAAGTTTTCCCATTCGTGTAAACGTGGAGACCCAGGCCAAGTTGTCCCAAGTTGTCGTCTCCTGTGTTTCTACAAATTTAAATGTAGATAGCCTATGATAAAGGTCCTTACAGTTTGGCGCCCGAACAGGGACCGATTCCGGTATCCAGGTATAGGTATCCTATAAGAGCTGGGTTTTTCGTTACCAACCGCATGGCTTAAAGACCCATGTCCAGCCGCAGTGATTTTCTTGAGGAAACAAAGTAAAAGCTTAGATAGGACATGTAGAATAGGGGACTCCGTACCGCCGCTTACGCAAATCCCCATTCTACGCCGCTCTGCCCACGACGCTCACACATCGGAATCCGCGCCCTCATGAGCACCCTTGCGGCCGAACTGCCCCGTCCAACTGCGCCGCCCACCGAGCGCTCCCGGAATCCGCGCGCATCAGAAGCACCCCAGCGGACCAACTGCGCCATCCACCGAGCGCTCCCAGAGACCACCCGTACCAGGAGCAACTTGGCGCTTGTCATGCTCACCGTGGACACCCGATCACCCACCGCCAGGAGACTCGCCACTGCGCCACCACCGATTGCACACACCAGCATCTAATCAGCTGCATCATCGGGAGGCCCAGCCGCTCCCACCTCATCATCCAGCAGCCCCGTGACGCACGTGCACCGGAGGCGCAATATCAGCGCAACTCACGCACTGCCCACCCGCATCGCACCTCGGGAGGCCCAGCCGCGCCCACCTCAGCATCCAGCATCCGCGTGACGCCCACCCGGAGGCGCAACAACAGCGGTCACCCGCGCGAAGCCACCAGCCACACAAGCACCGTTCACCGGGAAGACCGATGAAAATGGAATTAGAGAAGATAGCGTCGGAGGGTGCAGAACATAAACCCTAAACCCTTTGGCCTAAATACACACGGTCAAGTGGACGAACTTCGACCACGTCTTGCATCCTTCATCTGTCAAAAATAGGGCAGTAAGGTGGGCAACGTCAAAGGAGTAAGACGTGTGCCGCACTCTCACAAGCTAACAAGATTTCTATAAGCTTTGTGTTCTTTATATATTTCATTAAATTCCTTGTCAATAAATCCACCAAACCATCCTGAACAAGTGCAGAGGTATTTGTGACAAATCAGAAGTGGGATACGAGCTCCAAACAGCAATAAAATGATTTAAAAAGCTGCATTTTATTCACGAAGAAAGGAGAAAGAAAATTTGACAAAACGGCAACGCCACAGCGGGCTAAGCGGTGAAAAAGCACCAAGAGTGAGCCAAAACTTGGGAAGGAACCACGTACCACGAAGTTAACTAAAAATGTTAGTTAAACTAGGTCAACTTAGGGTTGTATTGCTTTACGCACGAACATTATTCCAGTCGTGGGAAACAAACAGGCTAAAATCGACGAACTCACACGGATCTTGGGATGTGATGAAATCTAACGCGATGACTACGATTTCGATGCAAATACAGTACAATCTCAGATTGACGAGCTGAAGCAGTTGATGCTTATCCCAAACGGTTCAGGTCTTAAGTGCTTACCAGGAAATTGCGACTTAGGGGCAAGCTAACGTAGGGAGCACCGCAGGTCCACCGGCTGCTTTAGAACAACAATGTCAGGCAAACACGTTAGGCATACCACCACCAGGCCAAGAAAAACCGCATCAAAGGATCAGAGAAAGTCCCGAACGCACAACATATACCAACACCATCATCAAGGATGTGATCGGTGTGTTGCCCGAGTTCGACCCAGTTAGGGGCAACATTACTTCACAACAGTTTATAAGCAAAACCGAGCAGTTGCAAAGCGTTTATGAATGGAATGATGGGACAGTATTGATTGCCGAAAAGCATAAAATGAGAGGTGTCGCTAAGGAATGGTTAGATGCACAGACTATATTCCAAACTTGGGAACTGTTTAAGTCCTTCCTTTTACGAGATTTTCCAAGCGTGGTAAACACAGCTGATGTTCACAGGGAACTGATGCGACGTAAAAGAAAACCCAACGAATCGTTTAGCGAATACTTCTACATCATGATGGCAATTGGAAGACGAGCTAATATGGATGACCCATCTATCAATTCTTATATTATTAACAGATTGAACCAAAGCGACTGAACGAAGGCTTTGTTATCTATGAATCCTCAGACGTGTTGAGAAGTATTCAGGTCTGTAGACAATATGAAAACAGTGCAAACACTGCAGCAACAAAGTGCTTTTTCTCAGTCTGCTTACACGAAAGGCCAAGATGTAGCAGGTGGTGAGGCTAAACCCAAAGGACCAAAATGTTTTAATTGTAACCAAATGGGTCACATAGCTGCTAAGTGTCCAGATCCGCAGAAGAAGCCACGCTGTTCAATCTGTCTAAAGGGTGGGCATGAATCTAAGGATTGCAGGGTAAAGGTATCATCAGTCGCTCAAGTAGATGTAGCACATACCAAAGAGTATCCACCCATAATGAAGACTATTGAGCTTGGAGGAAGAAAGTTTTCAGCATTCGTCGATACTGGCAGCTATCATACACTTATTAAAGAGTCGGCTGTTCAAAGTGGATCAACTCGACAGAAATCAGTAAGACGTCAAGGACTTGGTGGATAACCCGATGACATTCTTCCTTACGACGTTCTCATGGTCAGAGACTTACTCTACAGTAAGGCCTACGAACAGATTAGAAATTCAGGCTCGATAATGCAAGCAGAGGAATCAGAAATCAACTTTAATATAAGCGCTGACGTCAGTAGCTCCCAGCGCAATGAGGTGAGCTATATGTTGCATAGATATACAGATTGCTTTGCCGAAGACCTTTCCCATATTGGCAGATGCAATACCACTGTAATGGACATCGAGATGACAACGGCAACACCGATACTGGGTCGTCGATACCAAGTTGCATTTTCTAAAAGGGATGCACTCCGATCTCAGTTTGATCTCCTACTCAAGCACAACATCATCAGTAAGAGCACCATCATCGGCGCCCCAAAGAAAACGGAGAAAGTCGATTGTGCATCGACTATAGAGCTCTCAACGCAGTCACTGTAAAAAAGCGATATCCAATGCCAATTGTAGAAGAACAATTGGCCAAGCTGGCTATAATTTCGTACTTTACAACTCTGGATATGACTTCAGGATATTGCCAGATTCCTATGGGCCAGGAAAGCAAGAAATTTACTGCATTTCTGACTTCCGATGGACTCTACGAGTTCAATGTAATGCCATTTGGCTTGCTAAACGCACCAATGGTATTTCAGGAGGTCATCATGGATTTGCTACGACAGCTAGAACACCAACGCAACATAATCAGTAATATAGACGAAGTCATTATACCTTCAAAAACAGTTGACGAACAGCGAGTTTCTACAGGCAATCCGTTCTGCTGGTCTAACTTTACGGCCATCCAAATGTTCCTTCCTGCAGAGTAAGGTCCAGTTTTTAGGACACTTAGTAACGGCAAACGGAATTTCTCCAGGAATCGGGAAAACCATATGCATCAGCAATTATGGAACGCCGCAAAACAATGCTGATGTACGCAGATTTCTCGGCAATTCTGGATTCTTCCGCAAGTTCGTCAAGGAATATAGCATGATGGCAGCTCCTTTAGGTAAGCTTCTGAAGAAAAGTCAAGAGTTCCTGTGCGACGCAGAACAAGAAACAGCATTCCGAAACTTAAAGGAAGCTATCACATCACAGCCCGTATTGACTCTTTATGATCCAGCTCGGCGCCACGAAGTACACACGGATGCAAGCAACAAGGGTATTGCAGGCATTCTACTGCAAGAAGAAGACGAATGACTCAGGCCTGTATTTTATTACAGCAGGCTTTGCTCGGATGCTGAGAGCCGCTACTCAAGCTATCCGCTAGAAGTTTTAGCTATTGGAAAGATTCCGCATTTATCTCATTGGATCCGAGTTTGTAGTGGTGAACGACTACAAGAGTTCGACTTTAAATGCAAACATCGACCTGGAGAGCAAATGCCTCATGTAGACGGAATGAGTAGGAATCCAGTACATCCACCGGAGGACAAAATAATAACCGTAGCAGACAACGTCTTAAAGATCGTTCCCATCGACAAAGACTGGATTTACACAATGAAGATGCAGGACCCAAAAATAGAAGACATCTTTGAGGTTTTGGCCAACAAGCACGCCAGTAACCAGTGAAGTCAAATTTAAACAGACTATGTCATCTGTAAATGTCGATTTTATCGAAAAACTGATGATGGCAACAAGTTGGTGGTTTCTCAAGCAATCAGATGGCGCGTAACCAAGTGCAACCTGTAACGAACTGATTTTGTATGTCTGCTCGCTACGAGATTCGTGCGGCTAGCTCAGAAGATTGTGTGTTCGTCCCACCAAATTTATATGACGTGACTGCCCCGTAGATCAGTGAGAAAACAATGGGTTCAAGTGGCAACAGTGGGATTTATTCTCGTGGTATTGGTACAGCGGGTGTGTGGCTATGCTGGCTTCTGTATCTCCTCGTTCTGGTTCCTCTGACTGCTGGTGCTCCTCCTTCTGGTTTGTCGACGCGTTGACTCGGCTTCCGCTTGGCTCCTGGGTCTCTGGACGCTCGTAGTGGCCGCCTCTGCTCACTCGCCGACGCGCTGCCTCGGGGTCGCTTGTTGCGCCTTAGACTCGCAGATGGTTCGGCCTTGTGGGCTTAGGGAAGCGTCACCGTTCTCAGACTAGGGTGAACAAGCCTTGCTCTCCAGGCCGACGCCTTTTGAGGCAATACCTGTCCCTTGCTCTGTCCCGGACGGTCCCGCTAGGTTCTTGCTCAGATCGCGCTGACAGTCCAGGCTGGCGCCAGGAGGCTGCCTAGCAGTTCACTTCGCTTTACGCCTAGCGCAGACGAACGTTCCACCCGACTTCACCCTACTGC
Organism: Drosophila subpulchrella; assembly: GCF_014743375.2. NCBI lineage: Eukaryota > Metazoa > Arthropoda > Insecta > Diptera > Drosophilidae > Drosophila > Drosophila subpulchrella. The sequence continues at coordinate 1,305,601 of NW_023665591.1, read as the reverse complement.
TTAACGTCCGTGACGCGCCTGCGCTCCCCAGTGAGCTCCGCGCGGCGATGGTAACGTGGCTGCCGGAGATGTCTGCTGGCGTCGCTGTCGATGTCTTCTGCGTTGTCTCCTGACCAGTAGCTTGTCGTTCTGGCACTCGGGGAGTTGGGCGGTTGCTGTTCAGGAACTTCGCCGGTAATCGCAGGGCTCTCCAGGCGCTCGCCTCTCGAAACCGCAAATCGATCTACCGCTCGTCCGTCACGCCAGGTCCTGCTTGGTCGGGCAAGGTACGCTGGGTCTCAGACAACTTTCCTCCCCAAACTGACGGTTCCTCGTCGTAGGACTCTTTCGCTTGTCTCTGACAGACCCGCCGGGCGACTCGCCAGGGTGTGGTCGTGACAAAGTTGGAAAACGAAAGCCTTGACTTAGCCGGGTGATGCCTTCCGGAACTCAGCCACTTGTGTCTCAATTCGGAGATTCCTGATGTCCCAATCCCGAACGTCTCGACGTGGCGATCTTGCTCCTTGTGTGCTTCCCACGGCGCTGCTTCCGACGACTCGCTTGGTTGTAGCTCCCTCGTAGATTACTTGCTTGACTGATTGTTCACTTGGTACTTTGACTGATCTTGAAGGTTTGACTCCTCGTGATCGACTGATCCAGCTGCCAGCGCTCTGCGGCCTTATATAGGGCCTCCGGGAACCGTTATTCCCCTTTTGCGCACGGCACGCTGGATCTCTCCACTCCGGGTCCCAAGTCCGCGCCTCCTGGTTGACCCACTTGTCCTTCACGTACCGCTTCCAATCGATGCTCCGCCCACTGCTGCTGTCCTGCTGATTCCCATGATGTTTGTGGCACGCCTGTGTGCCACTCCACTGCCGAGATGTGGCACTTCTTCTCCCGGTCCAAAGTTCACGGGAGAGTCCAAAGTCCGGTGAAGTTCCGTTATCCGCTTTTCCACACGGCACTCTTGCTCTGCCCGCGAAGTCTCCATTCTCTCTCGATCTCCATCCTTGGTCTCCAATCTCTCTCGTTCTCCTCGTTGGTCTCCAAACTCTCTCGCTCTCCTTCGTTGGTCTCCAAACTCTCTCGTTCTCCTTCGTTGGTCTCCAAACTCTCTCGCTCTCCTTCGTTGGTCTCCAAACTCTCTCGCTCTCCTTCGCTGGTCTCCAAACTCTCTCGATTTCCACCCTTGGTCTCCAAACTCTCTCGTTCTCCTCGCCGCGCCGTTACTACGCGAATTCGCCGCGTATCTGGTAAGCGGCCGGCCATCTGCTGCTGCTTCTATTTGTGGGGAGTTATTCAACTCCTCACATTCCCCCCTTACTTCGGGAAACATTTAAGACTGGTTCCTACTCTCCGGCGTTTCCTTGCTTATCCTAGCCTTTGAGTCCTTGTGATTCCCACGGCGCTCCCTCGTTGCTCCCTCGATGCTCCCTCGACGCTCTTAACTCCCATGAGTTTCTACAGCGGGTCATCCTCCTCGTAGCAACTTTAAATCTCCCGCGCCGATATTTCCTGTGTTCCCACTGGGACATCGATACTCCTGGGCTATCGATCCCCAGCTCGCTGCTCATTGCGGCGTTCTACTCCTTCTATTCGCTTCCTCCGCCTGGTCACACCATTCGTGCGTGATCGATGTGCGTTATCGATATCGACGGTGCGGCGTTGCCACCTGCTCGTTGCGATATTTCCACCGTTGGCCGATATTACCATTTGACGTGTACCCATCGATCGCACTTTCATCTAGTGCCAATCGATCGCCTATCGAGGCGCCCCCTTCCCTGGCTCGTGGTGATTTTGCAATTTTCATGGGTAAGTTCCTTTTACATTTCCTCTACTCCTTCTCATCTTATCCTTCTCTCTCCTTTCGTCCTCTCTCGCCCTTCACTCGTCCTCTATCGGCTGCATCGGACTCCATATTGGCAGCTCTCGAGAGCGGGTGCGGAGAGGACTTCGCATTCACCTTGCAACCGGGACAGCAGGTAAGTAGTTGGCGTTCATTTCTTCTTCCTGGACTAAGACCATTCGCCTTACAGGTTGCTGGAGTGGCCCATGTATGCCCCGTTCTTCTTCCAGCCACCCCAATCAAACTTTGGCCCCGCACCACTTCTCTTGTTGTTTTTGTGTGGAAAAACCCTTGGTTGTTTTTGTGATTTTTTTTATATTTATTTATTGTGCGAAGACTCGGATACCCGCGACTCCGAGCCTCACCCGGTACCTCCTCCCGCCTTCGCAGACCAGGACGCACCGCCTGCCGCCCTTCCGCCGTGCCGTCGCGACCGCGGGTGCTTCCTCGATGCCCACCGGCCACTCGCTCCTGGCGACCTCGCGCCAACCGCCTTCCTCCGGGGCCGAAACTTGCCGCATGAACTGCGGCCGCGGGCGCGTCGATCCGGGGTCCGAGTCTTGCCGCTGCAACGTCGGTCTCGGGATGGCCGGTGGCTCGGGCCACACCCACGGTCCTTTCTCCGGCGACTCCGCCTCCCCCGTCGCTGCCGTCGTCGCCGGTGTTGGTGGGCCCGTACTTGGCGTCGGCGGGACCCACGCATCCCGTTGGCTCCTCGTCCGGGGGTCCCGAGGGTTCAACTTAGGTACCCCCTCCTCCCATATCCTGGGCACCTCCTTCGCAGATTCTGTCGCGGGCCCCTCGGGCCACGTCCACGTCACCGTCTGCTGCCGCCACCGCATGCCCTCGGCCTCGAACGCCCGCGTGCTGTGGCTCACGTGCGCGGCTGGCACCTCCGTCCGCACCACCGATGGCTCCTCCGCCCTCGCCTGGTGGACGTCCTCCTCCTGCGGTGGCGGCATCGGCTGCGCGGTCGACTCCTCGCTCTGCGCCTGCTCCTCCGGTCGTCGTGGCTCCGTGTAACGCGGCGTGGGTGGCCGGGCCGGCCTCCACGGCGGCGTGGCCGACGGTGCTCCCTCGTCGCCGTCTCGAGCGCCGTCCGTGAGCCACTCTCCCTCGTAGCGGGGAGTGGGTGGCACCTCGGGTAACCACCGCGGCGGGGATGGCGCGCGTGGTTCGTCCTCGTCCTCTTCCCTCGGACTGGGATCCTCGGCCGCGTACCTGGGGGTGAGTGGTACCTCCCACGCGTCCTCCACCGGTGCCTCCCACAGACGTCGCTCTTCCTCCTCCGCCTCTCGCAAGCGGGCATGCCACCGCGCCGCCGCCGCCTCGTGATCCTGCCGCAGCCGCGCCTGCCGTCTCGCCTCCTCCTCCGTCGACCGTTCCTGCTCCTCGACCGACGGCTCCCGGTCTCGGAACCGCTTCTGGGACTCCTCGGTGGCCCGACAGACCGCCTCCGCGTGGCTCCTCGGGAGCTCCTCTCCTCCGACGTCCGTCGTCCCGCGCGGTATCCGACCGCCCGCCGCCGCCTTCCGGAGTCGCCACTTCCTTTCCTCGACGGCGGGATCGCCGATCACCTCCACGTCGCTGTCGGAGCTCACCACTGGTTCCGGTGCGGAGTCCTCGTCTCGGGTCCGCTTCAGGGCCCGCCGCGAAGCTCGGGTAGGCCGGGTCTCCGACCATCCTTGCCCCGGGCGAGGTTCCTGGAGGGCCGCCATCCTCCTGCGTGCCTCGGCTCTAGTAATGCGTGCGCTCATGATGGTGTTCTGAATTTTTGTGCTCGACCGTCGCCAGGCACCCCATACATGAAACCTCGGTTGCGTGCCTTCCTTTTGCCCGATACCGTTATGTCCTTTCTTTGGGGCGCTCGCTCTCTTACGGTACAGCTCTCTTTGCTGTACCGTCTTCCCCCTTTCTTCGTAAACCACATGTTGTATTCCCTCAGATCACCGTGGCACTCCGGATGCTGCGGTGCGTTGTACCTCCCGGTTCCGTAATTAACTTGATCGCCTTTGGTGAGTGTTCTTGGAAGTTGTCCTTGGGCCTATACCTTGCTTCGGGGCGTTCCTGGTTGGTATCTTTGGTGTCCTTGTGTTATTATTGGGGTATCCTTGAGGTGTCTTTCGAGTCCTACTGGGGTATCCTTAGGTATCGTTGGGCTATCCCTAGGGTATCCTTCGGGTGTCCTTTGGGTATCCTTTGGGCACACTTAGGGCATCCTTCGGGTGTCCTTTGAGTATCCTTCGGGTATAGTTTGGGCAACCTTAGGGTATCCTTCGGGTACAGTTTGGGCACACTTAGGGTATCCTTCGGGTACGGTTTGGGCACACTTAGGGTATCCTTCGGGTATCCTTTGGGTATTCTTTGGGTACACTTAGGGCATCCTTCGGGTGTCCTTTGGGTATCCTTCGGGGATAATTTGGGCACACTTAGGGTATCCTTCGGGTGTCCTTTGGGTATTCTTTGGGCATACTTAGGGCATCCTTCGGGTGTCCTTTGGGTATCCTTCGGGTATAATTTGGGCACACTTAGGGTATCCTTCGGGTGTCCTTTGGATACGTGATATGCTTTCGCTACTATTTTGTCGACCTTGTCCGTTTCCTTCCCGCTTGGCCTAAACCCGGATGACTCTGGCAACTGCCCGACGCTGAATCCTGTTGCCATCGCGGGTGGATCCCTATATGTTACCCGTATCCTTATAATGTTTTGTAAGTGTCCCTCCCGCCTGGCGTGATAGCGGATGACTCTGGCAACTGCCCGACGCTGAATCCTGCTGCCTTGCTGTTGGATCCCTACATGTTACCTGTATCCTTGTGCCGTTTTGTAAGTGTCCCTCCCGCCTGGCGTGATAGCGGATGACTCTGGCAACTGCCCGACGCTGAATCCTGCTGCCTTGCTGTTGGATCCCTACATGTTACCTGTATCCTTGTGCCGTTTTGTAAGTGTCCCTCCCGCCTGGCGTGATCGCGGATGACTCTGGCAACTGCCCGACGCTGAATCCTGCTGCCTTGCGGGTGGATCCCTTATCGTTACTCGTGTCTTTGTGTCGTCCTCGTAAGTGACCTTTCCGCCTGGCGTAATCTCGGATGACTCTGGCAACTGCCCGACGCTGAATCCTGTTGCCTTGCGGTCGGGATCACCATCCATCCTTATCCACGTCCTTGTGACCTATCCTTGTAATTGTCCTTTCTGTGTGGCGTGTGGATGACTCTCGCTTAGGCCTGACGCATAATCCTGTCGCCTCGTTGATTGGGTCAATGTGAATTCCTTATCCATGTCCTTGCGACCTATCCTTATGGTTGATCTTTCTGCGTGGCTTGTGAATGACTCTCGCTTAGGCCTGACGCATAATCCTGTAGCTTCGCAGTCTGGATCAACGTGAAATCCTTATCCATGTCCATGTGCTGTCCTGATTGTCCTTTCCGTGTGGCGTATGGATGACTCTCGCTTCGGCCTGACGCCTAATCCTGTCGCCTCGTACCTGACGTTTCTGCTGTCTGCTCGTTTTGTTGTTGCTTGAGCTCGCCAACGTGAACCGTCCTTTCTTTCTTTGACTGTGTGTGGCGAATTTTGCAGATCACTGGAGAGACGAAATCTACCACCTGGTAAGGGCCATCGTACCTCGGGGCTAGTTTTGCAGCGAATCCTTCAGCCGCTTTGGACAGGTGATGTTCCTTGGCCCACACTATGTCGCCCACCGCTGGTGACCATTGTCTCCTTCTCAGATTATAGTGTCTGGCTTGGTCCTGGGACGCCTTTTCCATATTTCGCCGCACGATCTCGAATACCTCTCTTAGTTTGTTGGCGTTTTCCTCAGGGGTCTCCGTAGCTCGTCCAGTTCCTAGGGTTTCCTTATCGTATAGGCTGTTGGGTAGACGTGGTTCCCTTCCCTGGGTAAGAAACGCCGGTGTATGGCCGGTGGATTCCGATGTGCTCGTGTTCACTGCTAGCATAATCTCCGGCCACTTCTCGTCCCAGTTTCTCTGGTCCTGCCCTGCGAACTGCGCAATCATGGTCTTGACCGTTCTGTTTGCTCGTTCGGTCGGATTCTCTTGTGGTGTGTATGGCGCGGTGAATTGTTGACTGATACCCATCTCAGCCAGGAAATTTTTAAATATGCGGCTTGCAAACTGTACTCCGTTGTCCGTTATGACCACCTTCGGGACCCCGTACCTTGCGATTATGCGCTCCCTAAACGCCTTCTTGAGCGACTCTGCTGTCGCACTGCGTAGGGGCACCAGTTCCGTCCATTTCGAAAACCTGTCAATCATGACCAGCAGCATTTGGTTCCCGTGCTTAGATCTTGGTAGGGGTCCAACGAAGTCTGCACATACCGTGGCCCATGGTTCCTCCGGCACTTGGGTCAACATCTTCCCGGCAGCCTGCATCTGATTGGGCTTAAACCGCATGCAAATCTCGCATTTTCGTACGTGGGCTCGGGCGTCTCTATGCATGCCTGGCCAGTAGTATCGGGCTGCCAATCGTGCAATTGTCCTTCGGCTTCCTACGTGTCCCGCGGACGGTGCGTCGTGGTTTTCCCTCAACACTGTTTCTCGTAGCGACTTCGGGACGCACATCTTCCATGACGCGACGTCTTCACTGCCTGCTCGGTGAGGTATGTTTCTGTACAGTGTCTCACCATCCATGACATAGTCCGGGTACTTCTGCGGTTGGGTCCTTATCTTTTCGCCCATGTCCTTGACCCAGCTGCACTCTCCTGAGGTTATTGTTGCCGATGCCTCTTTTACTCCTCGTAGCGTCTCTGGTAGTGGTTGTCTTGATAATGCGTCAGCCACCACGTTTAGCTGGCCCTTTCTGTACGCTATCTCAAAGTCGTACTGTTGTAGCTCCAGGGCCCATCTGGCGATCCTTCCTGAAGGGCTTTCGATGCTGTTGAGCCACTTCAGGGCCATGTGGTCGGTTACTACCTTAAAGTGGTAACCTTCCAGATATGGCCTGAGCTTCCGGATCGCCCAGACGATGGCCAAGCACTCCTTCTCCGTTGTCGAGTAGTTCTTTTCCGCGCCGTTCAGTGTTCGGCTCGAGTAGGAGATTACTCTTTCGCCCTTTTCGGTGTCCTGGGTCAGTATCGCTCCGATGCCGTAGTCGCTGGCGTCTGTTTGCAGGATAAAAGTTCTACTGAAGTCCGGACATGCTAGCACTGGATCTGCCACGAGTCTTGCCTTAACCTCCTCAAACGCCATCTGGTGCTCTGGTGTCCACTCCCACTTACTGCCTTTGCGCAGCAGGTCGTTCAGGGGTTTGACGATTCTGGAAAAATCTGGTACAAATCGGCGGTACCACGACGCTACTCCTAGGTATTGCCGGAGCTCTTTGACAGTCGATGGCGGTTCTAGTTCGGCGATGGCGGCTACTTTCTCTGGATCTGTTCCTATTCCCTCGCTAGTCACTCGATGACCCAGGTACAGCAGCTCCTTTTTGAAGAATTGGCATTTTTCTGGATTCAGCCTAAGATTTGCCTCCTTTAGACGCCGGAACACTTCCCTCAGGTTTCTTTTGTGTTCTTCCAGCGTGCGACCGGTCACTATTATGTCATCCTGGTAAGCGAATGCGTGAGGTGACATCTCGGGGCCAATTACTTGGTCCAAGACTCGCTGAAACGTTGCCGACGCCGAGTGAAGTCCGAACGGCATTACCCTCCACTGAAACAGACCTTTGCCTGGTACCGTAAATGCTGTGTATTGCCTGCTACTTTCTTCCAGTGGGATCTGCCAGTATCCATCCTTCAGGTCCAAACTGCTGATGTACCGCGCTTCTCTTAGTTGATCTAGGATGTAGTTTATGCGGGGCATTGGGTAGGCATCCTTCACTGACTTCGCGTTGATCTGCCTGAAGTCGACACACAGTCTCCACTTGCCTGTCTTCTTTTTCACCATCACGATGGGGGAGCTGTATGGGCTCTTTGAATGCTCTATGAACCCCATTTGGAGAAGCTCGTCCACCTTTGCGTTGATTTCCCCTTGAATTTTTGGGTTCTTCGGGTAGTATCTCTGCTTGATTGGCTTGTCGTCCTTCATTTTGATCTGGTGTTCTGCCATATTCGATGTTCCCGACATTGTGCTGAAGTCTGCCAGCTCTGTTTCAAGGAACGCTGTAGTATCGTCCAACTCGTTTACTTGTTGAACGACTGCTACTGATAGCTTCTCCTCGAGCCATCCATTGTGTCGGTTCCTGGCTGGTATTATTATTTCGTGTCCAGCACACCTTATCTCGGTTCCGACTTGTTTCAGGAAGTTCCATCCCAACACTAATGGATCCACTACCCCGGGTAAAATCAACAGGCTCATGGTCACTTGTTTGTTGCCGAATTTGACCTCCACCTCGAGCTGCGCATTAATTCCGCCGCACCTTCCATCTGCCAACCTAACTTGCCGTCTCGTCCTGGTAATCTTTCCTAGAGCAGCAATATTGTCCGCCAATTTTTCGCTAACGAAGCTTGCCGTTGCTCCGGTGTCGATTGTGGCTTTGTAGCTTTTCCCACCAATCATCACAGCTGCGGACAACTGCTGCTCCTCCTCGATTAGCTCGCCCGTTAGTTTGGAGAGGTGGCATTGTGCGATCCCCGCTCGCCTCTCTGCGGCTGAGATCGCTGGCCATTTCCCGATCGTTGGCAGCAATCAACGCTCCTAACACCCACCTTGCCGCATATCCAGCAAAACAGCAGCCGCTGGTTACGACATCCTCTGGCCCAGTGTCCGTTCCCACCGCATTTCCGACAGGCCTCCTGCGGGTCTGTGATATGGGTGGCATCTTGTGGCCTCTGTGTGTTGCTTGGCGGCCTCCACAAGGTGTTGTTTAGGTGTCTCTGTTGCTGTGGGGGTGGTGTGCCATGACCTCCGCGTGGTGCGTCTGTTGCCTGCTGTCGTCTGGCTTGGTGTGGTGGTGACCATTGGTCGCTTCCTCGTATGTCCTGGTTATCTGTCTCCTCGCATCTTCTGCATGTCACCTGTGTTGGTGACGCCGACTTGGTCCTTGAGAACTTGTTCTCCTGTGCGAAAACTTCCCGTTCCTTTTCGAGTTCTTCGTACTCGTCTGCTAGTATCATCAGCGTGTCCAGGTCCGACACTTTGTATGCCCTTAGGAAGATCCTTAGACTAGGGGTGCAGTTTTCCTTGATGATCCTTAGGGTCTCTTTAGCGGAGTAATTAAGTGGCCTCACCATCGTCTGCATGTCGATCATGTAGTCCTTGAACGACTCGCTGAAGCCCTGCTTTCTTTGCCGGACCTGGTCCGCCAGCCTGGTGAAGAAATCTCTTGGCAGGAAATATGTGTGGAAACTTTCAATGAACTCTGCCCAAGTTCTCCACTGCTTATTGTTGGCGATGAACCATTTCAAAGCCCTTCCTTTTAGCAACTCTGGCATCGCTCGAGGGATCATATCGAGCTCCAAACCGTACGTGTTGGCGGACCATTCTACTTGCTCCAGGAACTCGAATGGTTTTTCCGCCCCGTCGAACCTGAACGACCATTCACGGACCTGTTTAGCGACCTTTGCATAGTCCGACTGGCTTGGTCTCGGGGTTAGCGCTGCTGCTTTCTTTTCTTGGCTTGATTCTCTCCTGTGGGCCTCTTTTTGCATGTTGTCAATGCTCAGGCTTGCCACCAAGTTGTCCCCTTCAGCGTTCGTTAGCGTGATGCTTGGGCCGGCTCTGTCGTAGTATGTTGCCTCCAGCTCGGCCCAGATGTCGGCGAGTTGTGGATCATTCTCCGTTTCGGAGTAGTATTCCGATAGTGCCTTCCTCATGTCGTCTAGCCTGCCCTCCAGGGCGACATTGAGCCTCTGTGCGACATGGGCGAAGTCTTCCTTTTTGAGGCGGTAAATCCACTTCTTTCCCATTTTTACTGTGCTGTTCTCACTGTTGGGACAATCACGTTGGGCGCCAGATGTAACGAACTGATTTTGTATGTCTGCTCGCTACGAGATTCGTGCGGCTAGCTCAGAAGATTGTGTGTTCGTCCCACCAAATTTATATGACGTGACTGCCCCGTAGATCAGTGAGAAAACAATGGGTTCAAGTGGCAACAGTGGGATTTATTCTCGTGGTATTGGTACAGCGGGTGTGTGGCTATGCTGGCTTCTGTATCTCCTCGTTCTGGTTCCTCTGACTGCTGGTGCTCCTCCTTCTGGTTTGTCGACGCGTTGACTCGGCTTCCGCTTGGCTCCTGGGTCTCTGGACGCTCGTAGTGGCCGCCTCTGCTCACTCGCCGACGCGCTGCCTCGGGGTCGCTTGTTGCGCCTTAGACTCGCAGATGGTTCGGCCTTGTGGGCTTAGGGAAGCGTCACCGTTCTCAGACTAGGGTGAACAAGCCTTGCTCTCCAGGCCGACGCCTTTTGAGGCAATACCTGTCCCTTGCTCTGTCCCGGACGGTCCCGCTAGGTTCTTGCTCAGATCGCGCTGACAGTCCAGGCTGGCGCCAGGAGGCTGCCTAGCAGTTCACTTCGCTTTACGCCTAGCGCAGACGAACGTTCCACCCGACTTCACCCTACTGCTTAACGTCCGTGACGCGCCTGCGCTCCCCAGTGAGCTCCGCGCGGCGATGGTAACGTGGCTGCCGGAGATGTCTGCTGGCGTCGCTGTCGATGTCTTCTGCGTTGTCTCCTGACCAGTAGCTTGTCGTTCTGGCACTCGGGGAGTTGGGCGGTTGCTGTTCAGGAACTTCGCCGGTAATCGCAGGGCTCTCCAGGCGCTCGCCTCTCGAAACCGCAAATCGATCTACCGCTCGTCCGTCACGCCAGGTCCTGCTTGGTCGGGCAAGGTACGCTGGGTCTCAGACAACTTTCCTCCCCAAACTGACGGTTCCTCGTCGTAGGACTCTTTCGCTTGTCTCTGACAGACCCGCCGGGCGACTCGCCAGGGTGTGGTCGTGACAAAGTTGGAAAACGAAAGCCTTGACTTAGCCGGGTGATGCCTTCCGGAACTCAGCCACTTGTGTCTCAATTCGGAGATTCCTGATGTCCCAATCCCGAACGTCTCGACGTGGCGATCTTGCTCCTTGTGTGCTTCCCACGGCGCTGCTTCCGACGACTCGCTTGGTTGTAGCTCCCTCGTAGATTACTTGCTTGACTGATTGTTCACTTGGTACTTTGACTGATCTTGAAGGTTTGACTCCTCGTGATCGACTGATCCAGCTGCCAGCGCTCTGCGGCCTTATATAGGGCCTCCGGGAACCGTTATTCCCCTTTTGCGCACGGCACGCTGGATCTCTCCACTCCGGGTCCCAAGTCCGCGCCTCCTGGTTGACCCACTTGTCCTTCACGTACCGCTTCCAATCGATGCTCCGCCCACTGCTGCTGTCCTGCTGATTCCCATGATGTTTGTGGCACGCCTGTGTGCCACTCCACTGCCGAGATGTGGCACTTCTTCTCCCGGTCCAAAGTTCACGGGAGAGTCCAAAGTCCGGTGAAGTTCCGTTATCCGCTTTTGCACACGGCACTCTTGCTCTGCCCGCGAAGTCTCCATTCTCTCTCGATCTCCATCCTTGGTCTCCAATCTCTCTCGTTCTCCTCGTTGGTCTCCAAACTCTCTCGCTCTCCTTCGTTGGTCTCCAAACTCTCTCGTTCTCCTTCGTTGGTCTCCAAACTCTCTCGCTCTCCTTCGTTGGTCTCCAAACTCTCTCGCTCTCCTTCGCTGGTCTCCAAACTCTCTCGATTTCCACCCTTGGTCTCCAAACTCTCTCGTTCTCCTCGCCGCGCCGTTACTACGCGAATTCGCCGCGTATCTGGTAAGCGGCCGGCCATCTGCTGCTGCTTCTATTTGTGGGGAGTTATTCAACTCCTCACAAACCATATTGAAGCAGGACATTTTGGAACCGAAAAGACGTTGGAATGACTAAAGAAATATTTTTGGTTTCCAAGAATGCGTGGATATATAAAGTCCTACATTCCTTCTTGCCCTGAATGCTGTGTGAATAAGGTAAAAGGCGGAAAATCTGAGGGTGAACTATACTTGCAGGAAGTAGTACCCATACCGTTCCGAACAGTTAACATTGATCACGTTGGGCCGTTCATAAGAAGTAAATCGGAAACTGTCACATACTGGTAGTTGTGTGTGCTTTTACTAAATACACCTGTCTAATACCAACACGTTCATTTCGGATAGAGGCACATCGTTTACATCAAAGGAGCTCGACCATTTTATTAATGCAAATGGAATTCAGCACATCAAAACGGCCGTTCGCACGCCTCGCGCTAATGGACAGGCTGAACGTATGAATAAAACTTTACTAAGAGCATTGAAAACTAGCACAGCCAATGATTGGAATCAAAACCTTGGTAAAATTCAGTGGAGCATGAATACAAACAACAATTCCACCACAAAGCTTACTCCAAACGATCTGGTACTTAACTTCAATGTTAGAGATGCTTCCAAAAATCGGTTAAATCAAGCTTAAACTCAGGAATCTGAACCAGAAGTCAATGTTGAAGTAAATCGCCAGCAAGGAGAAAAAACATTAAAGCAGAGCAGCAAAAATGGAAGATACGCTATGATGCCAGGCATACTTCCCCAAAGAAATTCGGTGTACACGATCTGGTTATGATCGATTTTGTTCCAGCTGCGACAGGAGATACACATAAATTGGATCCAGCTTTTAAAGGACCCTATATTGTTAAAAGGTTTTGTGTAACGACCGATACGTAATTGAGGACCTTCCAGATCGTTCAGTTTCTCAACGACGATACAAGGTAGTATCCATAGATCACATGAAGCCTTGGTGTGCTTTAATCCCAGTTCTGGATACCAATGATGAAAACTATGACTACTCAACAGAAGACTAACTGTCGTCAGGAAGGGCCGAGATGTCAAAAATAGGGCAATACTGTTGCCAACTTCAAAGGAGTAAGGCGTGTGCCGCACGCTCACAAGCTAACCAGATTTCTATAAACTTTGTGTTCTATGTATATTTAATTAAATTCCTTGTCAATAAATACTTTATTACCAACCTGAACAAGCGCAGAGGTATTTTTGACACATCGGAGGATCGAACCACAGCCCGGCTCTCCGGGAACGTTTTGCCGCATTGTAGGCAATATATCCGGAGGCCCCTTCGCAAAAAGTAGTGACCAATCGGTTCACCTCACCAATGCCAGGCGCAGGAGATACCCTACTATGCGTGCCGCTTCCAGAACATCGCCAAGCCCAGGACGCGGTACGGAAGTATCCAACCCCGCACCCCACTCGCCGCCCCGTCACATGTCAGCGACCGTGTTCGCCGAAAAGCTTCGGGTATGGGGCGTCCTGTTTGACGTGCACTTCATGGAACGGGTCGAGGAAGGCGGGCCACGGGCCATCGCCGGGTTGCTCTCGGGCCACGCAGAAGGCTGGTACGCCGTGCTCTGGAAAACATTCAAGCGGGAGTTTCGGAGTTGCAGCGGGCGAACTACTCGGTCGACCAGGAGCTCGAAAGGATTTACAAGAACCTTCTGCCGGAATACCACATCTTTATAAGGTGTCATGAGTTCTGCTCGTTGGAGGTACTGACCCATCTATCCGACTGGCGACCCCACCGCTAGATCCACCGCTCCTCTTGACTGGAGGAAGGATCGTCGCCACAGTTACCATCTAGGAACAACTCTTCTAACCAAGGCCGGTATGGTTAACGATCCAGAATCTACAATTAGGTCAACCCAGGTACAGGCGCAGCCCCAACACAGATGCACTACACAGCAGATAATTTATAGACCAAATTTCCGGGTCAGAGTAGTATTTAAGCCCTGATCAACAGTTCAACAAAGTAAGTTACAAGCCTAAACCTCACTTGACTCATTACTTCCATCATCGCTTAACTCTCGTCAAACCCATCCCAGCATAGTTCATATATCGCCTGTGGTCCGGCACCGTACTTACCATAGTTAATCGCGACGCGATCGTCCTGTCATATCTAGTGTCCCCGTGCCAGCGACAAGCGTTCAGTAACCCCCTTGTCCCGCGGAGTAACCCGAACATTGTCTATTTCGATTAGACAAGAACATTGGTGACCCCGAAGTGATTCTTTATCAACAAAGGATCACACTTCAGCATCCGACTTCCACGTAGGCAACGCACAGGCGGGTTTGAAAGGTAAGAAGACCCCAGTCGGACCTTCAGGCATGTCGTGCTTAATTCCACAATAATTTTCATAGGAAAGTTCACCACGTGAACTTTTTCAGGGGGTTTCAGGGGGAATTTTTTCGACGAAGCGTTCGCTGCTCGTGTACATAGGAAATTCCATAGGACAAATTCAGGGGTTGGCACCACGTGAACTTTTTCAGGGGAAACCCCTCCTATGAAACCATACGGAATTTTTTCGACGAAGCGTTCGCTGCTCGTGTACATAGGAAATTCCATTGAACAAATTCAGGGGGAAATATTCCCTTAGAAGCGAGCGAAAATTGGATTTATTGCGTACTATGTTAAAATAATGGTAAGTATATTGAAAAAATTGGTAGAGATTTAGTTGTAGGTTTAGGAAAAGTTATTTAAAACAAATTCAAGTTTACAAAAATCAAAAAGGAAACACTAAATTGCAACTCAGGGATGCAACAATGCTATCGAATGCACTTGCTATTCGTCTTCACCCCTTGAATTTGGCGTGTTGCATAGAAGTGTAGGTGACAGAACTCCAAAAAAGTAAGTTTTTACTGTTTTTAATGTGTTTTATAACAAAACTATTGTTTGCTGTAGTTTTTCTAACATAGTGACAGTATATATGTAAACAAAACTAGATTTAAACGTATAATTGTACTACCGGCGGAGCCGGCCACGGTAGCGTGTGTGGCCGTTGTTCTTGTATTTTTATGTTTATGTTATATGTGAATTTATTTTGTTTACAAACATTTTGGTTTGGAACAGTCTTAAATGTTAAGTTTTAAAAATATTATTTTTACTCATTTTTTATTTATTATATTTTCAGAAGCCAACAGGTCTGACGGCACTAGTTTCGGAGACTATACCAAAAATGTCCGAGAGGCGCTTCAAAAGTCAAGGAATAGAACCTACAAGGAACCCCAGGACTAAGAAAATAATCAAAAAGAAAGAAAATAATCACAAGTTCCTTACTCATCTTTAATTTTTAGATCTAAGATACTCTCTTTAGCTTTAACATTAATAAGCCCTCGCCTTTTTCTATAGGAATTTCCTATGTAAAGCGGTCGCGAACGATTCAGCACAAGCTGACTTTTTCCGGCCTTTTGAAGGTGCCGAAAATTTTGGACAGCCTTAAGAAAAGCAAATGCACTTTGTCCCTAATGGGGATTTGATAGGTTAGGTTAGGTTTGGCCGGCTGTCAGACTGTAGTCCGACACACTTAGACCTCTATGGGTCCATTGTGATACCACATAGTCTCGATCTTTTCCTTCTCTAGGGTCCCATAACTTATATGTTTCAACCTGTGTTTAGCTGATCAGCAAGCCTTACACCCGGAAGATTTAATAAAAGCACTTACGTTTTTCAGATTAATCCCCGATATTTCGGTAAGATCGTCGATGAAGGGGTTTCCTAAGTGTTTCATTCTGAGTCTGCATAGGGCTGGACAGAAGCAGAAGCAGCTTCTACAGAAGTAATTTTTTGGGGCTTTTAGCCTTCCGGCATGTGTGCCAACGAGCCAGTGGCCTGTATGAGCTTGAACTAGCATGCCACACGCTGTGCGGATGAATTTGAGAAGCTCCGAGGTTTTTTTATTGTTTATCACAGGCCATGTCTGGTGAGAGATACGACACTGTTGTGCGTTTTGCCAATGGGTGTTGGCTATTTTATTAAAATAGTTTTTTATATTTAGCTTGTAAGTTGCCATGGGCATGCCGACATTCTCCTTTCCTGGGAGGAGAGGCATGATGGTGTCCTGCCTGGCTAACTCGTCCGCTATGCAGTTGCCCACGTTACCCCGGTGACCCGGAACCTATATTAGGCTGATAGTAAACTGATTAGCCATCTCGAGGAGAGATCTGCGACAGTCTGCTATTGTACGGGAGTTGGTGCTTGTCGAGTAGATCGATTTAATAGCCGATTTAATATATATTTAGGTGTCCTCTTTGGAGGCTTATGTTCCCTAAACAGGTTAGTGCTTCTTTTATAGCGTGGACCTCCGCTTGGAAGACGCTACAGTGGTCCGGGAGCATGAATGACTTCCTGATATGTAATTGTTCGGAGTATACAACTCCGCCAACTTGTCCTTTTAATTGTTAGCCATTTGTATAGAAGCAGATTGCGTTCGTCGTGCCTTGTCGACCCTGCTCCCATCCCTCTCTATCTGGAATCAGGGCCTATATTCAATGGATTTGCATAGATTTGCATGCTGGAAGATTTTAGCATGGCCATAAAATTGGACTTTTCACTGCCCGGTGTCCCTCAATCAAATAGCGGCCGATTTGGCCCTTTCCATGCCTGCTAAGTCCAGGCTAGGGATGTTCAAGATCGCATTCAGAGCTTCATTCGGGGTGGTTCGAAGGGCTCCACTAATCCACAAAGCCGCCATTCGCTGTACTTTGCATTGTTTGTGCAGAGCGGTCCACCACAGAGCCACTCCGTATAGTAGGATTGGCTTGACTACCGCTGTGTATATCCAGTTGACCATTCTAGGGGACATGCCCCATCTAAGCCCAATTGCTTTTTAACAGGAGTAAAGTGCAATGGTTGCTTTCTTGGTTCTCTCTTGGTTACTTAAGCCCCATTTGAGACGCTTATCTAATACAAACCCCAAGTATCTGGCGTGATCGCTAAAAGAGAGATTTCAATTGTTTAGAATGGGTGTGTTGAGTTGTGGAATTTTGTATCTATTTGTAAATAGAACAAGTTCCGTTTTTGAGGGACTTACCCCAAGTCCGTTCTCTATCGTCCATTCCGATAGTATTTCCGATGTAGTATTTTTAAGTTTAGCGGTCATAAGATCGCAAAGTGCTTGTGGATATTTTCCATTAAAGGTCGTCTGCGTATGCCACTACCTTACAACCTCCTCCTTCCAGAATCCGCAGTAGTTTATTTACTGCGTATTCCACAGGAGGGGTGATAGTGCACCTCCTTGCGGGGTGCCTCTGTTCACTAGTCTAGTCTGGGTTGAGGTCCCTAGTGTGGCTGTGACCATTCTGCTTATCAGCAATTTATGGATTAGCCTCACCATTGGCGGCTCAACCCCTAGTTCTGTGAGAGATTCTGTTATAGCAGTGAAGAGCACATTATTTAAGGCTCCCTCTATATCCAGGAAGGCGATCAGTGTGTATTTCTTGATGCTGAGTGATTTCTCGATGCTGCTTACCACCAAGTGTAGCGCCGATTCGGTTGACTTACCTTTGGTGTATGCGTGCTGTGGTTCTGAAATTTGTGTCGGGTCTATGGTTACCCTTATGTGTAGGCTTATCATTCTTTCAAAGCTCTTAAGCAGGAATGATGTTAGGCTTATTGGCCTAAAATCCTTTGCTGTGGTGTGAGTGGCCTTCCCTGCCTTGGGAATGAATACCACCTTTGTTTCTTGCCATGCTGTTGGTAGTTCTCCTACCGCCAGGAAGGATTGGAAGATTTTTTTCAACCAGTTTATGACTATCTGTCCTGCTTGTTGGATGTGAGACGGTGTTATCCCGTCTGGTCCCGGCGATTTTTATGGTTTGAAACTGTGAATGGACCATTTCAGGTTGCGGGCTGATAGGAGTGGATCTAATTCGATTCCCTCTCCTGCTCCTCTTTCAGGAGGATGACCTGCTTGTTGGCTCCCCGGGAAGTGGGCGTCTAGGAGCAGGTCTAAGGACTCTTTACTGGAGTCTGACCATGATCCAATTGCTTTTTGAAGATAGCCCAAAGGCGCGGCTGTCTTAGAGAGTATTTTTCTGAGCCTTGCGGCATCAGTTGTTTTTTCTTTGTCAGAGCAGAAGGTCTGCCATGCCGTTCGTTTTGCACTTCTAACCTTTTTGTAAGAGGCTAGTTCATACTTGTATTTCAGCCAATTAGTGTCCTCATTTCACGCCTTTGCTCTGTTAAACAGGCATCTGCAGTTGGTTCTGAGGATTGATAGTTGTTGGGTCCACCAGGGGGGTTTTTTCCTTTCCCTTGGTTTCTCTGTGGGGCATGCCACTTTGAAGGCAGTGTTGCATGCTAGCGAAGCTGACCGGCAAGGGCAGATCAAGGGACAATACGGTTTCTATGAATCTATGGTCCGAAAAGGAGTGCTCGTCAGAGACTGCCCAGTTTTTGACTGCGCCTACGAGTAAGTCTGATACCAAAGTAAGATTTATGACCGTTTGGCAAATTTTTGGTTATGAATGTAGGGACATTGCCCCTATTGCATAAGAATTTATAAAAGAATCAAAAATTCACCTCTGTCGTTGTTGTTTCGGCAACCCCCCTGGGTGAGATGGGCGTTGGCGTCACAGCCTATTACTAAACCTTTTCTGAGCTTTTCGCATTCCTCTGTCAGTTTTCTGACCAGCGCATCTGGGGGCTTTTCCTTTTCAAAGGCCAAGTAAGCCGATAGGACCCTTATAGAGCCACTCTGCAGCTCCAGGCTTACTGCGGTGTTGTCTCCGTTGCTGTAATTGCGAAGCAGATAGAATTGAACATCTCCAAAACATCGATTTATCGGTTTTGACCGAACATTTGGGCTTACAAAAGGTGTGTGCACGGTTTGTTCCGCACAAATTGATTGACGTCCAAAAATTGCTCAGAATTCAACATTCGAAGGACATCATTAAAGAGGCAAAAAATGACCCGAACTTCCTTTACAAGATTGTAACTGGTGACAAAACGTGGTGTTTTCAATATGATCCCGAAACGAAACGCCACAGTGCTGAATGGAAGGCGCCGGCCAAATCGTCAATGCGGTATTCTACCTTGGAGTTTTGAAGCGTTTGGTGCGCCGTATTCGACGTGTTCGGCCCGAATATCGCGAAGATGGAAGTTGGGGTTGTTGCACGATAATGCGCCGTCTCATCGATTGACGCTAGTGTCCGACTATTTGACCAAAAATCACATTTTAACCATCAACCACTCCCCGTATTCACCTGATATGGCACCGTGCAACTTCTACCTTTTCTGAAAAATGCATTTGCCTATGAAAGGAAAGCGTTATGCAGACGAAGAGGCCATTCAAAAGGCTTGCACCGGCATACTGGCGGCCATACCGCGCAACGAGCTAAAACACTCGTTCGACATGGGTTTGGACCGTGCAAAACGCTGTATTAAAGCAGAAGGAGACTATTTTGATTAAAATAAATTGATTTTGCCGAAAAAACTATTTGTTCTGTCTTTTTTTTTAAAGTCCTGTTTACTTTGGAACTCACCTTGTATTGTTATCACTTAACACAAGTATTTATTTTAATTAAATATAAGTATTTATCGCAAACTTTCTCATAGTATTTATTTTATTTAAATATAAGTATTTATCGCAAACTTTCTCAGACTTTTTCGTCTCGCAAACTAATATAAATATGAGATGTAGAGTACTAGAGTAATTCAGAAAGCAGAAGTCAAATTCAGACCAAGAAGTCACTCGCACTATTTGAAGAATCCGTCATCATCATCATCACTTTGAAGATCAGTGGAACGAGCTTGGCGCCGTCTCTCTACCCCCAATAAAGAGTGTTAAAGCTCTGCCATTCAACACGCCTATCCCGATATAGAACGCCGAAGTAAAACGGACACGCTTCGGGGAAAAAAATATGCTTACGTGCGAAGACTTTGTGGTATTCCTACCAGAACGGTTTAGTTCGCTGCCTCCGAAAGCTGTGGAGCACATTGCGACGGGGGGCTACAAGCTAATCAAGCATCAATCGGAAGGAGATAATTATACTCTAAACTTTTATAACGAAGAAGAGAAATAAAACTAAAAATCAATAAACTTTTTTAATTATTATAAAAAAAAAATGGCTGGTGTTTTACATAACAATAACAATCCTGGGCCTAGTAACAATCCTGTCGCTAGTGAAATACAATATTGTGATGTTTGTAATCTAAATGTTGCTAAAATTAGTTGGTCGCATCACTTACGCACCAACATGCATAAACAATTATCTAGTGCGCAAATAAGTGATAACTTGCGGTGTATAAGAAGAGCATTTCGCAATCGTATTGAAACTTTTATAATCACAAATCACAGTGAAGAATGCTTGGATATCAAATTATTTCAACAATCAATCAAATAACAAGTGATCACTCTACTCCAAGAAGCTCAAAAAACACGTCAATATCAAATTTAATTTTGAACAATCCTGTAATTATGTTTTGATTAAAGAGAGTGAAGATCATTGTGAAAAAAATCTAAAGTCATTTCGAACAAAAATGCAAGCCTTAAATCCAACAACGAGTCAGACTGAAAATCTAAATGAAATAATCAATAATTTAAATGACTATAAAAAGAGTGAAATGAGCGAGTTTCAAGAACGAGACAGTGGTTGGTCACTAATTGAAATAGTTCATTTAGAAGTTAATATAAATAAATATCAGCTCATAAAGGGCTCGAATTACATTGACTTGCCAAGACAAATAGTAAACAGAAAAGCCTGCATCAACGTGCAAAATAGAGACGAATATTGTTTTAAATGGGCATTAATATCGGCTTTTGTGATATTTCCTTATCATATGAATCGACCCAATCAATATAAACGTAAAGGCATTTACAACATTAGGTCGGATACAATAAATATAAATAATAAATCGTTAAATTTTAGTGGGTTAAAAGCATAAAAATATTTGAAGAAAATAATCCTGAAATTAGTATAACTGTGTTGGTTGTAGACAGCGATGAAAAGACAATCATCGGTCCATATTATTTAACTAACAATAAAACTAGCAACGTCTTACACACTATATATCTACTACTTCTCGAGAAGGATGACAAATATCATTATGCTTGGATTAAAAATATTTCCAAGTATTAAATTAGAAAATTAAAAAAAAAACTTCGCAAACAAATAACGAAAAGTACGAGGAAGATTCTTCTATGCAATGGCTGTTTTCAACATTTCGACGATAGCGACAAACTGGAACGACATATTATGGAGTGTAAGAGAATCACTGTGGACGGCAGTACACGTAGTGGCGAAGCGCGCAAGAGAGCGTGCGAAGACACCCTTCAGTTCCAAAAAAAAAGTTTCACTTGTGAATCACCTTGGGAATCACCTGGGACATGTCCTCGTGCACAAGTGAAGAACAAGTGACGCTCCATATAGAAAATTTTATGGGATGTCCGCATTTTCACAAGTGAAAATTCAAATGAAAATTTTTCAAAGTCCTACGGGATTTCACTTGTTCCTTATACTCATTTTTCGTATGGCCTGTCACGTGCCGGTGACTCGTCCCAAGTGAATCACTTGGGAAAATCAGAATTTTTCCTTGAGTTTTCATTTTAATTATATGGTATTATTTAGATTTTCAAAAATTTTACAATTATTGTTTCTGTTTTTTGATTCGTAGGCTTATTTTTAACGTTAGACATCGCCGTTCTTAAACCTTTGTCCGGGTCCTCTGAATCCTTGGCCAACGCTCCTGAAAAAACATATGTTTAAAAAATGCGTTTTATTTGTTTAATTGTATATTTACCTTTTATAGCTAGGTTGCAGAATTTTTATTGGCACAAAACATTTCGTCATCCACTTTCGGCTAACGGAACCAATACCTTCAAAATTTACGTACTTTAAACTAAGATCAATGCACAACATCTTAAACTTAATGTAGCACTTACCTGATATTATTATATTAACTAAACGATTAAAGTAACTCTGCTGCGCACCATTAAAATGGATGCTTCCCTTTCAATCACTCAAACAGAATGCACCAAGTCACCCCTTTACTAGATTTATTTTGTTTTCTCTTCGCTGTTGGCGCGTGCCACTGCACCTATACCCTTTCTAAAGTGAAATATATCCGACTATATAGTTTTTACTTCTTGAGTAACAAATACAATATGAAATTTTTTAAAAATGTTAATACTAATACTACTAATGTTTTAAATATTGAAATCAATTTTAACGGACTAATTTTCTATAATTACACTAAAAAAATATATTGTAATAAAAATGTATAATAAGTAAACATAACATTATAAGTAAATCCAAATTACTTAATTTTACTATAATCAAATAATTTACTTTTATAAATCAATATAAGTTGTATATTTTCGATACACAATAATGCTCCTAAAATATTAGGGCATTCACATGTCGCTGCTTCACGAAAATTTTTCCGCCGAAATATTAGTCGCTAGCCGAACATAACGGAGAGACGCAAAAAAAAATAACGGACCGGCCGAAATTTGTCTCTGCGAGCACGGAGTGCAGGCAGATTATAAGACAAGAAAGAGAGGGAAATATCCGAGTATCTGCCTCTCTTTGTTGCACGATCGTTTTCGTGGGCAGTCTTCTACGCTGCGCCGACTGCTCTGCTGACGTCAACAGCGGCACAGCGTTTTAGGCACAAAAAAAAAAACAAAAAAAGCTTTTTGCCTTGAGCCATGTCACCGCGTCCCTACTGCAGAACTGAAGGGCAACTACTATATATAGCCGCAGAATTGAAAATCTACCATTATGGTCCGATCGTAACGAGTGATACACCAATCGAATGGTATCGCAAAAACTAAGAAGAATGCATACCAAGACATTCACAATATAGATTTGTTTGCGAGAAAAAGCGGTGAAAGTGTAAAAGTAAATGTTTAGAAAATTGGAGGTGCTGTATACGGTGGGGATAAAAGCCCCCGGCTGTTTAGCTAGTTTTATTTTTACTGAGAATACGCGTCGAATGACACCTCATTTGTTGAAATCCGATGTACCGTTCAAAAGTAATTCAAAAAACAAGATTTTCTTCTTCTTCCCAAAATGAAAATGTTTGTCCCTTTGTTTGTGGGCTTGTATGCATCCCATCTTAGTTTTAGGGTTTTGGAAACCCTATGGGTGTATAAAGTAGCTTGAAATAGAAAACGTTTGTTCTACGACTTTTGGAAAGACCCGCTAGTTTAGCGGAAAATCAAAAAAAAAAGCCAGATTTAAAATGCTTATAGTATCTAAACAACTAATGCTACAGAAACGTGCTTCTGAAAAGATAATTTAATTTGCTAAATACTCTTTATATAGTAAAATTGTCTGAATATAATAGATTTAGAGCTATGACAAAAAGTTATTTTTTAAAACCAATTTTTGACTACTTTCTCAAAATTTTCATTTTCTTTCTTTTTAAATTTCAAATCATATAGCCCTTGAGATTCCTCAACTTTTGATATATAACACTTTTTGCGCTAAAAATTACCGTTTGGAAGATACTAAGCGATAAAAAGTGCAACTCGTTTCAGCTCCGTATACGAAATATTTCATACTTATTGGAGTAAACAAGAAAAAACCAATTTGATCAAAAATATTCTTATTAGATTTTTTCAAACGAAAAATCTGGTTTCAGGGTCCTTTACTTGCATAAAGCTAATCGAATTAGGAAACTTGATCTATTTATTCTACCACTTTGGAAAAACCCGCTTGTTCATCGGGAAATGTAAGAAACGACAGATTTCTCTTGGAATCTGAAACTATACAGCCCTTGAGATTCCAAACTTGTGCTATTAAAATAGGTTATTGAAGCGATAAAACTTGTTATTAAAAAGTTTAATATTCATGGGGACGACTCCTAGTCATGGTATTGGGGTACTTAAGCTCTTGTGCAAAAAAAAACTTCTGATATCAAACAAAAACACCTCTTAACGAGGTACAAGTAGTGGCGAACGCGTCCTTAACAAAAATTTCTGATATCAACAATTGTGACGAAAAATGATATTACATTCGATAAAATATACAAGCTATATTAAATTTATGTTATCGGCACGCTACTGTTGTTGAAAATTTACGTGTAGGTAAATAAAAATTTACTGTTGCGGGCCGAAATCATAAATTTAATATAGTTTATTTATTTTATCGAATGTAATATCATATTTCGTCACAATTGTTGATATCAGAAATTTTTGTTAAAGACGCGTTCGCCACTACTTTTTAAGTCGTTAAGAGGTGTTTTTGTTTGATTATAACTGAGATGCCCTCAAATGAAACGGCGATTTTAAGATTTAAAAATTTTAAAAATCAATTAGATGTAGCATATGCTGATTTTAAGGGGATTTTAGAAGGAATGAATCTGAAAACTTCGGATAACATAAATTTAATTCAAAAGCATACACCGTATGCATATAGTTATTATATAAAGTGTTCATTTGGCAATAGTTTGGATATATATCGAATATATTGTGGTGAAGATTGTGCAGCACATTTTGTTGAGAGAATATATATCAATTGTTTAATGTTATATCAAAATCACTTAAATGTAACGATACCCTTATATCCGCTATCAATGGAGCAACAAAAAATAATTGACTTAGAACAAAATTGTAGTATATGCGGTAATTTATTCACTGATCAATCTAAAGTTATAGATCATTGTCACTTAACAGGCAAATATAAAGGTGTAGCTCATAATAATTGCAATTTAAACTATAAATAAGCAAAATTTTTCCCAATATTTTTCCATAATCTCTCGGCATACGATGCTCATTTATTTGTGAAAGAATTAATTTAAAATTCCTGGTGAAATTTCTATAATTCCGCTAAGCAAAGAGTTTTATATTTCGATCTCAAAGAAAATTTATATAAATCCCAATGAAATGTTAGAACTTCGACAGCTTAGCCAGTTATTTAAAAGAAGAAAATCTAACCCCAATAAAGTCATTTTTCACGGACTCGAACAAATTTCAAATGGTTAAACGTAAAGGCATATTTCCGTATAGCTATTTAAATTCAGTTGAACGCTTGTCAGATACACAATTACCGTCGCACGAAAATTTGTATAATTAATTTACTGATAGACACTGTTCTGAAGAGAGTTATCAGCACGCTCAAAACGTTTGGAATGCCTTCGAGTGCACAAATTTATTAGATTATTTATTGTTATATTTGAAGGCAGATGTGCTGTTGCTATGTGATGTCTTTGAGAATTTTGGAAAAGTATGTAAAAAAAATCTATAATTTAGATCCTTGTCAATATTATACAACTCCTGGTCAATCATGGGATGCTATGTTAAAGACAAATAAAATTGAATTAGAACTACTCACAGACATTTATATGTATAATTTTATGATGAAAGGTATTAGAGGCGGTCTTGTTCAATGTAGTAAACGTCATTCTATTGCAAATAACAAATATCTAAATAACGATTACGACTGTGAGAAAGAATCAAATTATATTGCATATTTAGATGTTAAGAATATATATGGGTATGCTATGTCACAAGCTATTCCATAAAAAAATTATAAATGGCTAGAAAAAACAGAAGATGGAAATTTTGAAAATTTCGATTTAAGCACGTGCGTAGATGATCAATCAATTGGTTATATTTTAAAGGTAGATTTGGAATACACCGAAAACTTACACAGCCAGCACAATGATTTACCATTTTGTTCGCAATACAAAAAAAATGAAAATATGCAACAATCAAAATTGATTGCAGACTTGACAAACAAATGTAATTATATAATTCACTATAGAAATTTACAGCAATGTCTTCGGCATGGACTGATTTTAAAGAAAATTCAATTTCTATTCTTGAAATATGCTACCCAATGCGTGCCACTACCGCTTTCGTTATCTAAATTTATTATTCCACATTCGTTGGTCCATGGTTTCTTGGGCAGACGATCACG
Organism: Drosophila subpulchrella; assembly: GCF_014743375.2. Lineage (NCBI taxonomy): Eukaryota > Metazoa > Arthropoda > Insecta > Diptera > Drosophilidae > Drosophila > Drosophila subpulchrella. The sequence goes on along the minus strand of NW_023665591.1, from coordinate 1,280,129 downwards.
CATAAAAACACCACGAAAGGGTCTAAAATGCTGTTTACCAAAATCAATTAATTCAATATCGGTAAGTGCTTGTTTGGGTAGCATATCTATTAGTTTTTTGCTGAATATGGCTTATAAAATAGTCCATAGCCTTTCTTATATGGCTTCAGGAAAAGTCTCTTTCCCATCGCAATTGATTCCATATAGCGGCTATGACGTGTCGCTTCGGCTAATTGTTCTTTACAATTTTTGATAGCGTTTATTGCTTTAGCAACAGCAGATCCACCACTAGCAAGACCACCAAGTGCACCAAGTGCTGTCAATATTGGTATCAACGGTAGGAGTCCACCAATTTTTGGTAATGGTATCACCTTCGGAATATTGGAGATATTGTTCGATAGACCTAGTCGACCTCGTCGTCGTCGTTGACCTCGATGAAAACTTGGTCGGACTGATTGTTTAATTTATGTTTATAATTTATACGCATTATTTATTTTGTTATTTGAATTATTGCATTTATGTATTTGCATTTCTGTATGTGTGTGTGTGTGTGTGTATGTTTGTTTATGACTATTCTGTTTCAATGACAATCGCATATTAACAAAAACGAAATATATACTCAAATATTTATAGTATTTTCATTAGAAGTTTCAAAAATTTGTTCAATATAACAACAACAACAACAATAGCAACGAAATGTCGATCAAATTTGTGGTGAGGGGGATAGGAGCGGAAAAATTACACATAGCCCATTGTTACCGAATTCGATACGCGCTCTAATTGTGGAAAGACAAACGTAATGATAAGTTTAATCGAAAGTCCCAATGGACTTAAATTTCAAAATATATAAATTTTTTTAAAATCGCTGTATCAGCCCAAGTATCAATATTTAATGAAATTGATTAAACCAATTAAGGGGATACACATGTTCACGTTTTCAGACAAGGAAAAAGTCGTCAGTCCAGAAAGAACTAGACCACACTCAATAATGATATTTGATGACGTAATCTGTGATAAGCAAACAGCAATAAGAGATTATTTCTGTATGGGTCGCCACAAATACATAGACTCATTCTTATACAAAAATACAAAAACATTTAATACGTGACAACGCTTATTTGATTATAATTTTTAAACAAGATGAAATGAATATTAAACTTATTTACAATGATCATGTTATAGGCGATATGACTTTTAAGCAATTTATAAAAATTTGCGAGGAATGCTGGAAGCAAAAATATGATTTTGTTCTCATTAGAAAAAAAAATGGTATTGATAAAGGACGACATAGAAAAGGATTCTATAGTTTTATACATCTATAAAACACACACACACACACACAGCTCTCGATCAGCTCTGGATCAGCTCGGCATCAGCTTTGGATCAACTCTTGATCAGCTCGGCATCAGCTTTGGATCAACAACAACAACAACAGCAGCAATGGTGAAATCAAAAAATAAGTCTAAAGTGTTGGATGATCTGGTTCAAACCAGATTGTTGTTGACACAGAAATTGAAGAGCATGAAGTCGAATGAAATGGATCGAATTAATATGCTGGAAAATACCTTTAAACCAATTACAAAACCTTTGAATGTGATTGCGGAAAATTTTTTAAAAAATAACAAGAAGGCAAATAAATACAACGTTGAGAACCCGACTAACCCGAACGCCAACAACAACAATAAGCGTGAACTGATAAAATATGATGATCATCATCAGCATCGAGGTCGTCGACAAGGTTAACAGCAGCAGCAACAACAACAACAACAACATGTTGAAATGCTTAAACACAAAAGACGATACTCTCCAAAGAGGTTTATGCGAAGAAGACTCGACAACGATTGGGATAAAGTGAGAAAAGTAAAATCCTATAATGGAATCAGAAGGAAAAGAAGACCTTATCAACGAATAAACATCCAGCATAAGGATGCTGCTGCTGCTGACCATGACAATGATGATGTTGATGTGTTTGAAATGGAATTTGATCGTCCGCAAATAACGAGTTTTCCAATAACCAAAAACAACAACAACAACAACAACCCACCGACTTTATAGATACTTCCAACGATATCCTATCAAACTATACTTCATTTTTAGATAGTCAAAGAGCAAAATACTCAAATTCATTAGAAAACACTCCTGCACACAACGGCAACGACGACGACAACAAAAACAATTTCATTTCATAGATTTAAAAAAACAGCACAGACGTCGTCGAACACTATAAATTTTGCGTCAAGACCACACAAAAAACGAAGTGCTCACACAGAAAATTTACCTCTACCTCAGTCTTCTTCTTCTTCCTCTACTAAGAGATTAAAATTAATCGAAAAAAGAGATTCTATGCTTGAAAAAAGTTTTTTGATAAATGGACCCAGATATCCAAGATATAACAAGACAAAACAACAACCACAACAACAACAACAAAACAACAACAATGTGATCAAAAAGGAAAAACAAATTGCAATCAAGAGAAAAGTTTCGATGAAATCACCGTTTTTGCGTAATATTCAACTTTTAAAAAGTCAAAAACAATTGGACATGTTGTATGGTCTGAATATAAAAGAAAATGGTGAGTGGTATTTTGGCAATAGAAAATTGAAATATAATAATAATACAATTATTACTGATAAGGAAAAATGGAAATCGACTCCTGGTCTATTTGAATTGCTATTTCACACGAAGCCCGTGCATTATTCAAATCTGGACTTGATAAATTATCGAGATATTGTGTTAAGAACAAACGTACACAAACGAAAATATCAGAGTAGTTCTCAAGTTAAGGGGTCTAAATCCTTTAAATATCAGCATATTATAAAAAATCTATTCAAACCGAAAACACAACTTATTGGTAAAGGTATGCTTACAACACAAACAGCAGCAGCAGCAGCAACAACAACAAAATCTTACTCCAAGGAGGATAGAGGATACAAGTATTGGGATGATCCGAATGAATTAATGCGATTACTATTAGCATCCGAGAGTGCTGGAAATACCAATCACAAAAACGAAATTATATCCATTATAGAAGAGCTTAGAGAGGCAAATATAATAAAATGAATCAGATAAATAAATTTGGTGAAAGCTCTTCGTGCTCGAATTCCTTGTCGTCCCGTGGAGAAGGAGGAGGAGGAGGAGGAGGAGGAGGAGGAAGCGGTTCAAGTCTAAAATAATATATCTTAAATCGACTAGAGAAAACGGATATTGATTTAAACAGCTTGGATAGAGCATAAATATTATAAAAAGCAAAATAATTACATTAGTATCAAACCTTCAAGCAGATGTCTCTGAAAGTGCGAATTTTATAAAATTAGCCTTAGAGGACTACTCTCAAGTTATTTATACTAAGTATATAGAACGATTAGAAGAAAATATTCAATGGCTTGAGGGCGTTCTCTTTAAATTACTCTCTACACACCTACCTACGGATGAGGTGAAAAGAATTAAAGTCCAGTTGCCCATTATTATTAAAGGTATTGAAAATAAAGAAAATGAGTGACAACAACAACAACAACAACAACTTGAATGCGGATAAAAGACAACTCACCGAAGAGTTGCATAGACAAGGACGAAAACATTTTATCAGACGACGTGTGATAATGAAGGGGATAGATGATTTATGGCAAGCCGATTTAGTTGAAATGATACCTTATCAATTCTATAATATGGGATATCGTTTTCTTCTAACTGTTATTGACACGTTTCCGAAGCAAGCATGGGCTGTTGCTATTAAAAACAAAACAGGAGACAGCGTCACAAAAAGTATGAAAAGCATTTTCGATGACGCACAAAGAAAACCGAAAACTTACAAACAGATGATGGCAAAGAATTTATCAATAAGACATTTCAAAATCTGATGAAATTAAATCATATTAATCATTATTCAACGTATAGTATTTTAAAAGCCAGCATCGTTGAACGATTTAATAGGACCATTAAATATATGATGTCGAAAGAGTTCAGCTATCAAGGTAGCTACAAATGGATTAATATTTATAAGGCATTGATTGCTAAATATAATAACACATACCATAAAACAATTCTGATGGCGCCAAACGATGTAAGTTTTCTAAATGAAGAATTACTCCTCGATACCGTTTACAATCATCTGAAAATCACTCATAAACCAAAATTCAAAGTTGACGATTATGTGCGAATAAGTAAATATAAACATGTGTTCGAAAAAGGTTATACTCCAAACTGGACAACTGAGATGTTCCAAATCAAACTGATACAAAATACCAATCCCATTACGTATATATTGAAAGATTATCAAGGAAATGATATTAAGGGAGGATTTTACGAATATGAGTTAATGAAAACTAAATTTCCCGATACATATCTAGTGGAGAAGGTTATTATACGTCGAAATGGTACAGCATTCGTTAAATGGTTAGAATTCTCATCAGAGCATAATTCCTGGATTGATTTGTAAACACACACACACCGTACTATATATGTGTATGTGTAAAGCCTATTAACAAATCATTCCCTCCCGAACCGTTAAGCTGTCGATAACATTAACACTAACAGGCAATACGTCAGTACTTGTTGCAGATTATTTTCCTCCAATTGAACTTGATCAGAACTATCAGTGTGCGTTAATCAGTCTGGACACTTATAATTCGATTCCAAACGTTGACGTAGGAAATAATTTATTTCACATTGGTAAACATATGATAAAAATCCCTGTATGTTCCTATGAAATCAGCGATATTAATGACCTATTGACGCGAAAATATAGAAAGTTAACACAGAATGAGCCCGACGGAAGTCCCAAATTTTATCTAGTTCCAAACTATAACACTTTGCAATCGAAAATTTTCTCTGCAACTGATGAAATATATTTCAATAAGGAAAAGTCAATCGGCTCTTTATTGGGATTCGAATACATTAAGCCCTAATATATTACATACTTCTGATAAGGCAATTGATATCACAAAAATTAATACCATTTGTGTACAATGCAATATTATAAATGGAACATATATAAACAACGAAACAGCACACACACTACATCAGTTTGCGCTTGTCGTTAGTCCTGGATATAAAATAACTGAGGTACCAGAAAATGTTATATATATACCAGTAAACACAAAAGAAATACATTCGATAACTTTAAAAATCTGTGATCAAGACGGTAATCTGATTAATTTTCGCGGTGAAAGAATTACAATAAGATTGCATTTAAAACCAATATAAAAAAAATGATTATATACAACTACAACAACAACAACAACGTCTATAAAAAGGCAGTATCACTTAAATCTCCCTCACTCGCTTTACCAACGTTGAACAGATTAGCTACTCGACAACAACAACAACGACGACGGCGACGACAACAAAAACAAATCCCATGAACGGAGTGCAATAAAAAATTTTTATTGAGTTTAGGATTCAAATTAAAAAATGTCTCAAATAATTAACGTGCTCGAGAAACCGACTATTGATATTTCAATAATAATGAAAGATTATCATAGTTATTTACTCTATTTACGGTCGTATGAGAACAATGACGAAATTCGGATTGCGATACAAAATCAAGATTTGTATGTGTTGCCAAGCGAAAGTTCTCTTCACATTCAAGGACATATCTCAAAAGTTGATGATAAAATCGAAACCACAATAGCTTTATTGAATAATTGTATGGCGTATCTATTTAGTGAAATACGATATGAATTGAATGGTATTGAAATTGATCGAACACGACATTTGGGTGTAACAAGCGATTTAAAAAATTATTTATCAATTAAACGAAATCAAGAACACTTACTCGAAAATTGTGGATGGTCCATCACAGACAATTTAAAACTTGAAAGAGGAAACTTAAATTTTTGCGTGCCGTTGAATGTGTTACTTGGATTTGCTGAAGACTACAATAAAATATTGCTTAATGGGAAACACGAGCTAGTTCTATTAAGAGGAAAAGATAACGATGATGTTTATAAGAGCACTGCTGTAGCTTTAACAATGAGTCAATTGAAAATGACGATTTCGAGCATTGTTTGGAAAATGCCTCATGTACAATTGTCTGATGCTTATAAATTGTACATGCTTACTGTGATAATCAAACAAACGCCATTATTGATTCCCTTCAAGAGTTGGGTTATATATTACAACCCAGTAGTTCCACAGACTACTACATTTATTTGGAGTGTTAAATTAGCTACTGAAACAATAAGAAGTATGTTTATTGTGATTTAGTCGATGTGAAAGTATATCTAAATTCTGAAGTATATCCGTATGATGGATTAAACCAAAATTTTACTTACAAGTATAATAGATATGCACTATTATTCGATATGTATATCAATTTTCAAAAAAAGTTACTACGGCTGTGAGTCACAACCGTTATTATCGCTAGAGACTTATAAAAATAAGGCTCCCATTATTGTCTTAGTAAAAAGTGGACCCCTTGATATACGAATTGAGATTAAAACACAAAGTAATATACCTCCAAAAACATCTGCATACTGTCTCATAATTCATGATAAATTATTCGAATATACACCGCTATCAAACGAGGTTAGAAAAATATTATAAATATATATACATATATACAAGCAAGCAAGCATTAGTGGCAAGTCAAACTGCAAGCTAGAGACTACAATCAAACGGGAATAAAAAAATAAATAAAATTGTTGCGAATAATAATCATTGCAATTATTTAACTATTCGGTTATAAATCGGGAGGAAACTGTAATCCTATTCCGAATCCTGAATTTGCTTTTATTCTGAATATCACCAATAATATCAATGCAAATACAAAAAGTGTGGAATTTAATATAACATTATCGAACAACGAGGTGTTAAAAGTAAACCTCTCATTCGAATTTATGAGACAACCATCAATGTCGGCAGCATCAGCGCCACCACCAACCACAACAATAAAACCCAGTGAGTGGGTGAAGTTGATAACTGTATCGTCAACACCACCACCACCAACAACAACAGCAGCACCAACATCAAAAGCTAACGATGAGGACAATGCCGAGGATAATATTAAAGTTACAGTGGATGAAGTAATCGAATTGTTTCAAGCAAACCTAATAGAAAAGGAGAAAAATATTGGAGGAATACTGAATGCAACAGTACCATTCTATAGGCACTTTAATCTCCAATATAAAGAGTCGGCTATATCAATTCGTTGTTTGTATAAAAGCAATTATGAGAAAAAAACTTTAAATATAAAATGCACTCAATACATTGAGACAACAATAGTTGAACGTTTATTGGCAAACGGTGAGATTGAACAAACATTTGTCAAAAAAACCCCAACACCCTGAAGCACATTATCCTCAACGAAGACATCAACAACTATGTGCAAACTGAGGCAATGACAATCACTTGAGAGAGAGAGAGGGGGCACGCGCTAGAGGTCGATGGCAACAACAGACGCAGCCAATAATCGATAATCAGTGGAGAGCCGGAGCCCGAGAGAGCAGACAAAAAAACTTTTTTAATCTTTTTTATACTTATACCTATATATATATATAAATATATAAATACACATACTTTATTCATGCATTTACTTAAGCACAATTCTGTGAGTAAAACTAGTGTTGCTAAGGTATCACCCCAAAACAGATGGAGCTAATACCCGATAATCAGTAGAGAGCCAGAGCCCGAGAGAGAGACGACAAAAAAAAATTTATAATCTTTATACCTATATACTATATAGACATAAATGCATTTACTTTAATCACAATTCTGTAAAACTAGTCGCTAAGCATTCGCCTACAGGGAAAGTATATAATCGCATAATAAATTAATAAAATTAAAAAAAAAATTAAAATAATTACGGTTTTGATATTATTATTATTTGTACTTGGGGTCGGAATAGCGCAAGTAAAAAGGGATTATGATATCAACAAAATTCCCTATCAAACGGAAATTAAATACTCTAGATTTGATTTCGTTGTAAATAAAACATTGACTATCAAAGTAAATTTAATTTTTGAACTTAATACCGCATTTGTGGAAGTGATTCGAGAGAACAGCAAAAATCAACATGATAATAGATGTGGTAGAGATGTGGTACTATACGAGCGAATGCCTCATTCTTTCCCCACGATCGATGAGGCAGTTGAAAATTTTTGCCGAGAGTTAATTAGAAAAGAAGGGGATATAGATAGGAAGATATTTCAAATTAAGATACTTGAGAAGTATTGTCAAGATTCGATGCAGTTATCATAGCGATTTCAAAAATAAAACATTACGAATTTATGGCCACCACTATAAAGCTGTAAGCAATACCAATGAGCGAAACCTGGTAGAGAAAAATTATTTGTTTGAACGAGACTTTACCAACGATGAGGAAGATGATGAACCCAACCCCACCAGCCTTCAGTTAGTGAGACACATCGGAACGTATAACATCAATGATTATCAACAGGTTTTGCATATGAATATTCAATAAATACGTATTCAATAATAACAACAACACAAAAATCTAAAAAAAATGACGTTTACAAAAAAAATTTATGATTTCATTCTAAAATATCTTCACATTCTGTCGCCCGAGGATAAAGAAACTCTCCAAAGTATACATATGCGATTAGAACATATTAAAAATTTGTATATTACCTTTAATCAAATGGAAACGAATAAAGAGATGAATACAACTTATGCTGCTGCTGCTGCAGCTGATGATGAAGTAGATTGTGAAAAAGAACAACATTCCAAGTACATTCAACAAAAATTGGTTGATGAGCATGAAGCATTACAAATTATGACTTCCTACCAAATTTTGGAAGTATACTACTAATATATATATCTATCTACTATATATGCGCTACAATTATTTTACTGGTTTTATATTTTAGATCGACATCATCTAGTATATCCGAATGATAAGTGGGAGGCTTCAGGTGTTGTGTGTGTGTATTATAGAGCAAGAGATTGTAAAAAGGAAACAAAAAAAAAATGGAAAATTAAAGCAAGATAGAATGCGATCTGTATATATATATATATAGTATAGATTCGGCTATAAAATTGACTGTATGTTTGCCAGTAGATTTAGTTTGTTGAAAAATATTCTCGAGTCTCTCTCTAGCATTTCGAACACAAAAAAAAATCCATTTTTGCGTATTCCCATTACTGCTAGTATGCGCAGTCGCTGGAATCACTTCAAATCAAACAACAACAACCCCACCCCCGACAACAACAACAACAACAACCACCACCAAAGAACCAGCCTCAGCAGCAGCAGCACCCTATGATGAATCAAACAACGACGACGAGGACGCTGATTCTTCTGAATTTGACATTGTTAGCGTTTCAAAAACACCACTTATCTCAAAATATATCTATCATTTTAACATTACTATTATATTTTTAGTATTGCTTTTGTTAATCTATCTTGCAATTGTAATATTTCAAATAGTCTTTTCTTGTTATATAGACTGCATCAATGCTGCGATGATCGTCGATACAGCAGCAGCAGATCGAAATAATAATCACGAACTTTATAATGTTTATTGTCCTCACAATGATAAAAACAAAAAAAAAATTATAAAATTAAATAAAATACTAATATTTAATATTGTGGTGAAATTAAATCGTATTTAATATTGTGGTGAGCGGGAGGGGGAGCGGGAGGAAGAGCGAGAGGGAGAGCGAGAGCGGGAGGGGGGAGGGGGTTTTAATTTAAATCAAATCGCAACCACATCCACATCCCCAATTCACACATCTAAAAAATTTAAAGGGAATTTTTTTTTTCTTATCATACACACACTTATTGCGCAGTTGTGAATTTAAATCACATTTTTTTCTCTAAGCATACTGTTATTACACAGCTAGAAATTCAAAACACATTTTTTCTTCGTTATCACACACAACTTTAAAATTCAGCAAGGCAACTACTCAAATAAAAAAATTGAGCGGGGGGGTAAAAGAAAAAAATTAATAATTTTTTTTTTTGCATTGGATGCAGTTATCACGCATCCGGTGTTTAAAGGCATATCAAACAAAAAAACACATACTTTGTATTGCAAGTGATTGTGTGAAAATAAACCTAGCATCCTCATACAATCAAAAAAAAATATAAAATATCGTAGGCAGAAATTCGCCATAAATAGCGCTGGGCAGTCAAATTCAAAGGCAGTTCATAATTGACTTACATTCCCTAAATACGTGAACTATATAACCCACCACCAACATCCAGACTTAGAACCAGAACTAAGCAAAAACCAAAACGCAAAAATTCAAGCAAGTAGTAGTAGGAGCAGAAGAAGCAAGTTCAAGTTGGTCCAGCACTCAACCCCCACCGAAGTGCTTCGATGCATCAGTTGTAAATGCATGTGTAACAGCACCCCCGGTTACGTAACCCCAGAAGAAGAAAAAGACAACGACGCCTTCCAGATCTTAACTGAAAATCCTGAGGACACCATTGAGGATGATAACGTGGGTCTCCATCATAACCATACCTGCTGCGCCTAGAAGAAAAAAAAAAAAAACATATTAAAAAAGAATGTAAAATTACAGTTTATTCTTCATCTCTTTTTATACCCTTGCAGAGGGTATATTGATTTCAGTCAGAAGTTTGCAACGCAGTGAAGGAGACGTTTCCGACCCCATAAAGTATATATATTCTTGATCAGCATGACTAGACGAGTCGATCTAGCCATGTCCGTCTGTCCGTCTGTCCGTCCGTTTCTACGCAAACTAGTCTCTCAGTTTTAAAGCTATCGGGCTGAAACTTTCCCAAAAGTCTTATATCTTTTGCAGGTAGTAACCAGCCGGATCGGACAACTATATCTTATAGCTCCCATAGGAATAATCGGACAAAAAAATTTAAAAAAATTATATCTTTGGTGTTTTTTAGCATATAACCTCCTAAGCTTGGAAATAACATTTTGTAATTAGTTTTGAATTTTGAATTAAATTTTATCGAAATCGGACGACTATATCATATAGCTGCCATAGGAACGATCGGAAAATTTTTTGAAAAATAATATGAAACAAATTATAGCTTCAGTGTTTTTCAACATATAACCTCCAACGCTTGGAAATAACATTTTTTAATTAGTTCTGAATTTCGAATTTAATTTTATCAAAATCGGACGACTATATCATATAGCTGCCATAGGAACGATCGGAAAATTGGTAGGAAAATAATATGAAACAAATTATAGCTTCGGTGTTTTTTAACATATAACCTCCTACGCTTGGAAATAAGGTTTTTTAATTAGTTCTGAATTTCGAATTTAATTTTATCAAAATCGGACGACTATATCATATAGCTGCCATAGGAACGATCGGAAAATTGGTAGGAAAATAATATGAAACAAATTATAGCTTCGGTGTTTTTTGACATATTATCTTATACTATTGGGAATATCATTTTTTGTGTTTTTAAATTTAATAATTATAGCTGCAAGGGTATATAAGCTTTGGCTTGCCAAAGCTAACTTCCTTTCTTGTTTTATTTATATTTTATTAAAAAAAAGGACCCCAAAACACAAGTTTCTAAATCTATCATTGATGCTGGTGCTGGTGCTGGTGCTGGTGCTGGTGCTGGTGCTGGTGCTGGTGCTGGTGCTGGTGCTGGTGCTGGTGCTGGTGCTGGTGCTGGTGCTGGTGCTGGTGCTGGTGCTGGTGCTGGTGCTGGTGCTGGTGCTGGTGCTGGTGCTGGTGCTGGTGCTGGTGCTGGTGCTGGTGCTGGTGCTGGTGCTGGTGCTGGTGCTGGTGCTGGTGCTGGTGCTGGTGCTGGTGCTGGTGCTGGTGCTGGTGCTGGTGCTGGTGCTGGTGCTGGTGCTGGTGCTGGTGCTGGTGCTGGTGCTGGTGCTGGTGCTGGTGCTGGTGCTGGTGCTGGTGCTGGTGCTGGTGCTGGTGCTGGTGCTGGTGCTGGTGCTGGTGCTGGTGCTGGTGCTGGTGCTGGTGCTGGTGCTGGTGCTGGTGCTGGTGCTGGTGCTGGTGCTGGTGCTGGTGCTGGTGCTGGTGCTGGTGCTGGTGCTGGTGCTGGTGCTGGTGCTGGTGCTGGTGCTGGTGCTGGTGCTGGTGCTGGTGCTGGTGCTGGTGCTGGTGCTGGTGCTGGTGCTGGTGCTGGTGCTGGTGCTGGTGCTGGTGCTGGTGCTGGTGCTGGTGCTGGTGCTGGTGCTGGTGCTGGTGCTGGTGCTGGTGCTGGTGCTGGTGCTGGTGCTGGTGCTGGTGCTGGTGCTGGTGCTGGTGCTGGTGCTGGAATTAAGTCTGTGGTCCGGAGGTGGCTGGTCACAGTATTATAGATATAGGTGCTTATTTAGTATTCCAATAGAATAGAGACAAAGATAAACTTCTCTGGTCGAGTGTCACTCTTGACTAATTTTATTCTGTTCTGAGTATACAAGTGAGAGCTAACTTGGGAGTGGGGTACATATGTTGAGATTGCGAAACTCCTTAGGTCAGCAGTTCTCAGCCGGATGCCTGTGGCCCAGTTGTTTACTCGGTTCGGTATCGTCCTCGCTAGTAGCTGTGGAAGAATGAAAAGCTTTGAGATAAGCGATATTGGCAATGCGCCTATATTACGCGAAGAGAATGCGACGACTCAGTAAGGGTCGTCGAACTTTGGGGCTAGCTTGGCCGCAAACCCTTCGGACGCCTTACCATAGAGTAATTATGTATAGAGGTGCCATTTGCTCTGCCCCTCTCTTTCGAAATTGAGGCTATGATGCCACCTAGGCGAAAAAAGCTTATTTCCCCTCTTTTTAAAAGTTTGATCGAACTTGTAATTCTTTCCCACCTCATTCTGCACCGCTCTCGCTCACTGTTTTGGTTTTGTAATTAATCGTAAACCCTATTGCTGTTGCTTCGCACCTAAGTTAGCTTCAAACTTGGCCTTGAATTGGCTCGTAGCAGAGGTTGGGCAGAGGTTCGGGCAGAGCAATTGGCGCCTCTATATAGATTCTTACTCTATGGCCTTACACAAATGGTGTTGCCGTACTGGGACAAACGACCCAATGGTAGACTGCCCGTCTCTTCGTCTTAGACTGTATTGACGGCTCTGCTCCTTGCTGGCTTGCTGCCTGTTGGTCCGCGCCATGTGGTACACGTCCCGAAGTTGCTCGGACATTTGGGCTGAAGTCTCCGGTTTGATTTGATTTGACCATGAAGAACGAAAGCTGGGATGTATCCGGTGGAGTCGGAAATACTTGAGTTTATGGCCAGCGTGATTTCTGGCAGCAGCGCATCCCACGTATTCTGTTGTTCGTTGACATACTGCGATACCATGGTTTTAATGGTATGATTCGTGCGCTCGTTCGGATTTTCTCGAGGGCAATACGGGGCTGTGTATTGGAGCTCCACCCCCTGCTTCGGCAATAAAGGTCCGGAATGCTTTGCTGGAAAACTGTGTGCCGTTGTCACTTACCATTTTTTTCGGTACTCCGAAGCGAAATAGGATGTGATCGCGGAAAGCCTTCATCAGCGTTGAGATGGTGGCTTTCCGTAGGAGTATCAGTTCCACCCACATTGAGAAGGCATCGAAGAAAACGAGATACATGGTGTTTCCTCGCTTAGAACGCGGTAAAGGTCCTACGAAATTGGCACAGAGGACTGCAAATGGTTCCTCGACCGGCCGAGTAAGCATCTTCCCTGCCTGTTCTGCTAAGAGGCTTTGAGTTTTTGGCAAGAAAGGCATCTTCGGACATATGTACCTACGTCGCGGAACATCTCGGGCCAATAGTACCTTTGGCCGATGCGAAGGATCGTTTTTCGAATTCCCAAGTGGCCGGTGGGTGCCGATGAGAAGGATCGTTTTTCGAATTCCCAAGTGTCCGGCGGTGGGTGTGTCGTGGCATTCCTTCAAGTCGTGCGGACGGTGGTCGGTGGGGACGCATAGATTCCAGAGCAGGTGGTCTTGGTCATCCGGCTGGTGTCCCATGTGTCGATAAAGAGCACCGTTCGCGATGATATAGTCCGAGTTCGTACCCAAGTGTGCTCAACATGACCAGCACCCAACAAATCAAGCAGTAGCCAAGTTGGAAACAGTACCAGGCGCTCAGTAGCATCCACTGCAGATGAGAATTGCTGATCAGCATATTATATGTCTCACTAACTCACCGTCACAACGGTACACTGACCCGCCAATGCAGTCAGCCCATTTTGCAGTGTCAACCGAGCCAACTACGCAAACTGCTACCATAATCAAAACTCCCTGGCCTACCTACGTACCTGTAGAATATAGCTTATTTCACTAATCATTACACTAAACTTCCGTGTTCCAAGTAGTATGTAAGCATGTATCAATTGAAGAATAAATCAGTTATCAACGCAACTCATAACTCCGCGGTTCTACTTCCTACCTCTGGGAATAGGGCTCGTAATACACTATCTCAACTAGCAGCTAACCTACGTTAGCCCAACCTCAGCGCAGTTCCCGCATCGCCTGTGGTCCGGCATCGCAGTAACCATCGTTACTATTGCCGCGACGCGATCGTCCTGCAAGTGTTTTCTTCGGTTAGGCACAAGCATTGGTGACCCCGACGTGTTTCTTTACCAACAAAGTATCACACTCCAGCAACCCCCTTCCCACCAAAAGCTGAACCTCTGACTGGTGAGAAGACCCGTTAAGTTCACTACATCCACCCGCCCTGGCAACCATAGCTCATACAGCTTCACAGGATACACAGCTTAATGCAGCTTCACAGGACTCACAGCTTCATCCAGCCTACAGGATACTCAGCTTCATCCAGCTTCAGAGGATACTCAGCTTCATCCAGCTTCACAGGATACGCTTCTTGATCCAGCGTCACAGGATCGTCAGCTTAATCCAGCTTCACAGGATTCACAGCTTCATCCAGCATCACAGGATACTCAGCTTCATCCAGCTTCACAGGATACTCAGCTTCATCCAGCTTCACAGGATACTCAGCTTCATCCAGCTTCAGAGGATACTCAGCTTCATCCAGCTTTACAGGATACGTTTCTTGATCCAGCGTCACAGGATCGTCAGTTTAATCCATCTTCACCGGACTCACAGCTTCATCCAGCTTCATAGGACACACAGCTTTATCCGGCTTCACAGAAATCTTTATTTCCAAGACACACAATATGTCTACTTCATTCATATAGGAAACAAGTCACACAAGAATCGATTTACACATTCGATTACTAGGCAACCAAAATGAGCTACAAGTACAGATCCAACTGCTCATAAAGAATTATGGCAAGGATTCGGTCGAACGACGTCACCGAGACGGCTATTATTCCGGTACGCTAAATCAGCTAATCGATTTCTGGCAGCAGTTTTGCGACCTAGATGAAGAAGTCCAACAAGCGGCATTACCCACTGGAAGTGAGTATTCTTCACAACTAGTAGCACTTAAGGAGCTGGTCCAAAAATATCAGAAAATCTTTCTGGACAACATGCCGACTGGAAGTGGACTTCCAAAGGCCCCAAGACGAACTGCGGCCAACATCAAGATCGCAACAGGAGATCAAGTCAAAGGAGACTCCGCAATCGACATGGTGATCAGACAGTTACAGAGAAGATGCAACGAATTGGAATCATCATTAACATTAGCCTTGAAAGCCCCAACCGTCACCCCGGCCCGACAAAGGCACCTGGATCTCCATTGGGCGTTTCTAAGGCAAGCCCAGGAAGAATTGGATAGCCCACCTGGGGCCGGAGCTCTGGCAGAAGCAGAGCTAGCCCAATTCCACACATTATACGAGGAATATGAGCCAATGAGCCTAAACTTGGCACTTCCGCCAATTAGCATTCCGGAGTTCAACGGCGAGTATTTAGACTGGTCACGGTTTCATGATCTCTTTGTGGAACTGGTACATAATAAACCATATTCGGCCAGTCAAAAACTACATATTCTACAGAGTTCGCTTCGTGGTGAAGCGAGGAACGTCTTGACAGACACAGCCTTCTCACAGGGTGGCTATGACGACACCTGGTTGCGATTAAGGGTCAGGTAGCAGAACTGAAAAATACTAGTATTCAGTCTCTAGCTGCTCTGGAAAACTCACCGGAAAACTCAGCTCTGGAAAACTCTGGAAAACTCACCAACGGAAATTCCAACGTTAAGGAGTGTACTGACGTTTATTGAACGGCGCGCTTGCATGCTGAAGACGATAAGCGCTCAACCTACAGCAACACTCCGCCATCAGTCAGTTCGCAACAAGCTGTAAGAGAGAGAGAGCTGTAAGATTTGTCACCTAGGACCACATCATCTTAGAGCATGTAGCCGTTTCCAGGAAATGGACCCCAAAACGCGGCGTGAAGCCATTATTCAAGTAGGAGCATGCACAAATTGTTTGTCTACAGCTCATAAGGTTGAAAACTGTGGATCACCAGCCACTTGTTGAGTCTGCCAGCAACGGCATCATTCACTGTTACACCAAGGACCGACTAGCAATCCAGTGGCCGGGGCAGCAACCATTGCAGGCTACGACGACGTAGGAGGATATACTCTGCTCGCGACCGCCAAGGTATCATTACAAGGGCCAAACGGTCAACTACAAACATGTCGCGCTGTAATAGATGGTGGATCACAGGCGAATATTATCTCAAGGAGGATGGCAATCTGCTATCTCTTCCGAATGTCACCGATTAAAATATCTGGAATCGGAGGAAAAATATCAACAGCAATTAGATCAACACTAAAGCTCTAATCAGTTACATCAGGGTTTGAAACACTAATAGAGGTATTTATTATGCCCACAGTCATTACAGACCAACCGTCAGTACCGATTGCAACTTAAATCTTAAAATTCCCCAGGGACTGCCGTTGGCAGATCCTGACTTTCGGCAACCTGGACCTAACCTTAGGGGTTGAAGTATTTTCTCGTGTAATAACCGGTGACCTTCTTGAACTAGAACCTAATAAACCTTTGGCCCAAGGCACAAGGCTTGGTTATGTAATCACAGTTTTTCTCGATAAAGAAACCTCATCTGATTCGAAAATCAACCCTATTCTGGTCGAGGACAAAGATGATTTTGCAGGACCGAATGCTGCTTATGAGCCAACGAAAGATAAAAATCCGATGAATAATAATCAATTTGATATAGAAGATAGCAAACGGCAAAATGAGATTTCACTCGATGAAGAAGGGATTAACTTAACTAACTCAGCATTGATAGATCATAAAATAATGGAGCCTGAAGATATATGTAGCCAATCAAGAACTAGCGACACTGACTCGTTCGATCGAGAATCAACCGCTATACATAATAGTTCATTGCAGATGACTGAAAGACAAAACTGACAAAAGAAAAACCAATTAATACAGAACCGGCATCTTATCAACTTAAAACCTACAAGAAATATCTAAGTTTTGTTGCAGAAGGTACACATACCATAGACGTGCCAAATGATCAAGTTCTACGAGGGCACAATTTCAGTCCCCATAGTAATGTCAATTTTATCGCAAAGGGGAGTGTTAAGCAGCATCAAGAAGGTATGACGGACCTTAATCACAAACATGAACCTCCGTAGCTGAAGGAAGGAACCACCACGGTCAGTGATTTGTTAGGTGCTTTCTTACGCCTTAATTAAGGGTACCCCTCAATAGGGGGGAGAGTGTTCGTACCCAAGGGTGCTCAACATGACCAGCACCCAACAAATCAAGAAGTAGCCAAGTTGGAAACAGTACCAGGCGCTCAGTAGCACCCACTGCAGGTGGGAATTGCTGATCAGCATATTATATGACTCACTAACTCACCGTCACAACGGTACACTGACCCGCCAATTATTACACTAAACTTCCTTGTTCCAAGTAGTATATAAGCATGTATCAAATGAAGAATAAATCAGTTACCAACGCAACTCATAACTACGCGGTTCTACTTCCAATATCTGGGAATAGGGCTCGTAATACACTATCTCAACTAGCAGCTAACCTACGTTAGCTTAACCTCAGCGTAGTTCCCGCATCGCCTGTGGTCCGGCATCGCAGTAACCATCGTTACCATTGTCGCGACGCGATCGTCCTGCAAGTGTCTACTTTGGTTAGGCACAAACAGTCCGTGTAATTCTGGCGGTCACTCCGCTCTTCGTTCATTTTTCATTTGAGCTATTGTCATTTGTCTGGACATCGCGTCAGCGACCACATTGTATTTTTTCCCGGCGGTAGGACGTCGTATTGGTATCCTTGTAATTCCAAGCTACTCGCCCAGTGGGGTTTTCTTTGCAGTTCAGCCACTTGAGTCCTAGATGATTTGTAACCGCGTAAAGCCGTTATTCTTCGATGTAGCACTTTAGTTTTGGATTCCCCAGATTATGGCTAAGCATTCCTTTTCCATCGGTGAATAATTCAACTCGGCAGCTTCCAGCTTCCGGCTTACTTATGCGATCACGCGTTCTTAGCCGTGATCGTTTGGTTTAGTAATCCACCTAACCCGTAATTGCAATCATCCGTCCGCAGCGTCATCTTTACCGAGAAATCGGGCGACTGTCAATTTCTCCTTTAATAGGTTACACGCAGTCTGTTCTTCCTCTCCCCAGTTTCAGTTCCGGTTCTTTCGGAGTAGATTTGTCATTGGTTGAACAACCGAAGCGGAATTTGGCACGAACCTACGATACCACGAGATACCAAGACGTAGTTTCCGGACAGCAGTAGGAGTAGGTTAGCACTCTTCAACGGCTCGAAGACTGTTCGTAGGTTCTTCTTATGCTCCTCCAGGCTGGCGCCGATGACGATTATGTCATCTACGTAGGCGAACGAATGTAGCTCCATGTCGGGACCGATTGCGCTGGAAAGTCGGCGGTGCCGAGTGCAGGACGAACGACATAACTTTCCGTTGGAACAATCCGCGTCCCGGAACTGTGACTCGCGGCCGCCATGGGTAGCCAGTGGCCGTTTCTCAGATCCAGGGTCTATATAAACTTTGCCCTTCGGAGCCTCTCCAGGATGTGATTGATCCTGGGCAGAGGGATCGGGTGTGGACCGAGCGATGAGTTGGCAATAATCTACGCACATTCGCTTTTTGCCTTTTTTCTTCCGCACGATAACCACCGGTGCACTATATGGGCTTCGTGTGGGTTCAATGCACCCTTGCGCGAGCAACTCGTCCACCTGTTGGTTAGTTATCTGATGAATAGCTGGATTTCTCGGGGAGTACCGCAGTTTTATGGGTATGTTGACCCGCATCGTAATGATAGGCTGGGCAATATTTGAGACCCCCGTCATCTCTGCAAATGTTGCCAGCTGTTCTTTTAGGAAAGACTAAATTTCCGCCTCTTGGTCAGCGGTTTACGGCTCCATGACGTTGTCAGCGTTATGACAGCCACTAACAACTAGGAAACTTCGACTTTGGACGCATCGGCAAGGTTAATTTCTGTACGAACTTCCCTGATTTGGCCCACTGCCATGGCACATTCTCGACTATTAAAACTTCGGGACGCCCCGGTTTCGACGGTTGCTTGCACCCTTGTCCACAAATCTCCACTTCGGCCACTATCCGGCCCTCAAATACTCTGAGAGGTGCGTTTACTGTAGGTTGTTTGGTTTGTTCGGTTATTCCGACACTCACGACTGAAATGTCCTCGTCACGTATCTATGGCTGGATCTGGCCCGCTGCTACGGTCGAGGCCGTCCTGCATTGGTTCCCTCGGATTGTTTCGGTGGCCTTGGTTTCCGACATGCGTCGGGTGACTAAGCTCAACGGTCCGTTGAGATAGATTAAGGTTCCTTGGTGCTGCGTCTCGTTGGTTCGCTCAGCTTAGGCTTCGTTGCTTAACCGTTCCCAGTTCCGTAGCCAATCGGGTCAAGTCCCCAATGGTCTTAAATTCGTGGCGACGAAAATACATCTGCAGGTCCAGGGCGGAGTTCTCATAGAGTCGGTGTAGCTCCTGCTGTTCTGTGTATCCGGCGTGTCGCATGAGCACTCGTAGGTATAGCTTAAAATCCTTGAACCTCCATTTGCTCTCGCCCTCGGATCCGTTCATCCAGGCGTTGCATATACCGCGGCGCTAGGAAAAATTACAAAAATTTATTCCGGAATTCTGCCCAATCGGCTCCTTGCAGGCGACTTGTCTGAAACTATTTGTCGGCCCTACCGACTAAAAGTTTCGCTATAGCGTGAGGGATGAGGCGGAGTTCGATGAAAGTCAAAAGGTCTGAGAAAATCCGCTCCGGAACACAGGGGTGTTCGCGCTGGGTTCTTGCCCCGGGGGAGACGTCTGGCGTGGGCGGATCAATAACGACGATAGGGTTAATTGGAACAGGGCGCCTAAGACGTCCCGATGAACTTGGTTTGCGTGTACGAGAAGGAAAGACGCTGCAAGCAGAGAGAGGTAGGGCGGCGTGAAAATCAGCATCCCTGATCAGGCCGACCTGTATCTTATCGTCAGCAACCTGTTGTTTTTCCCTCGTACTGCGTACCGCGGTTCGAGAGCGGCTAGCCTTTCCCAGACCGAAGCAGGTTTGTGGGCAGTTTTTAACCAGTTGACGAAACAGCGTCGTAAGTCGTCGACTTTTCCTTCGACCGAGAATCCAAATTCGTCGGCGAAGGCAAGTAGTTCCTCGCGCAGGCTGGAATATATCCACCTGTTACCCGCACCAGGGTTGCTTAGTCTACTTGGAAGAGACTCACCGGAACTATGTTCTCCATCTGAGTCCATGGCACTAGCATGTTCGTGGATGTCGTCCGATGGGAATCTAGTCTGGCTCTGACCAATGGCTCCAACTTCTGGTTTTCCCGCCGGAATAGTTTCACTCGATTCACGTTGCACTTTGCGTTTCGCGGCGTAAGCACGTGGGTTTCTGGTTACGTAACAGACTTTAAATTCCGCGACGACTTAGGACACGTACTTGAATGTTTTACACGCAATGACTTAGGACACGAACTTGAAGTTTTTCAATATATTTTTTTCCCTCCTGATCGAAAATTTTTCTCTGTGTTTTCCGCAGGATGTTAGTTTTTTCCTGAATTTCCCTACAGTTCGCTGTTCGGGCGCCACTCGTAACGAAGTTCTTAGGCCAGGGTTGCATTCAGCCGGGGCCACAGAATCTTACAAGAAATTTTGTAAGAAAAGGTAGGGGGGAACCTGTGGTTTAGCGGAAGGAAATGACCCTCAAGAATATCTTCGCGGTCGGCTCTGGGTAACGTATTGGGTAACCAGTTACCCAAGGACACGCGGGGTGGTCAGGTAAAATATTGCGTGGTAACCCGCTACCGAAGAGGGAGCGTGGTAGTCAGGAGTAGTATTGGGTGGTTATCAGTACGCTCGGTATGCGCTACTGTTTGCTGTCAGCCAGGGATTGTCCATCGGCAGCGCAAACGGGCAAAGGTAAATTGCTAGGGAATGGTCACGAACACCGTAATATATGGCTAACTATTTTCCAGGGATTTGCCACTGCTAAAGTTAGTGGGCTTACCAGGGATGGCCACTGGCAGCGCGAGCTAAAGTTAATGACTGGCCAGGGAATAACCACTGTCAGTGCAAACTACGATCAGTTACTTGCCAGGGATTTGCCACAGGCAATCCAAACTACGGTTAGTTATTCTTATTGGTTACGGAGACGCTGCTGGCCAGGGAGTTCCACTGGTCCTCAAGAGATTCACTGTAGAGCTAGTATACTTGGTTAATTTATTTAGTTCTGGGTAGGTATCGCGGGTATGCTATGTCCCTAATACTGTCCGTTATGCAGTGGAAAAATATCTGTTCCGAGAGTCTTACCCGGAGCCCGCGATCGTCCGCTGGCACGATCGAGAAAAACAAGAGGGCTTTTCGATATCGCTCCGCGAGCTGTATAACTCTTTTCGATACCCCGATTGTTATATTCGATATTCGACAGGGGGTGTGTGAACATTGTTCAACTGTAACTTAACAGTGGCTGAGGCATCTACTTGATCGGTAGTCGATGACTTTGACTCCTTTACCTAGTGTGACCTTAGCTAACTATCGTTTAGTCGCTTAGTAAATAAGACAGAATGTTGGGTTTTGAACTTAACTTATTTATCCTCCAGTGGACTTATATCTTATTACATGGCTTAAATTCTAGGTTATTGTACGAGAATATTTTAATGAGAAACTATGTTATTGTGCGCCTCGATCTCCAAAAATTAGGCGTCGCATCCCTTTCTTACTTCGGTGGGGTTGAAAAATGACGATGGCATTGTCATCTGCCATCATGGTGGCGGTGTAGACACCATCCTCCGCGCTAATCCGCAGCCGTGTCCGCCTGGTGATATTTTGTTATTTGGTGGAGGACTCCTCGACTGAGGATCCTGTCCGGGGTGTTGACACTCCAGAGAGGGGGAGCTGGTATGGAGCCGTGAGTGTGGGCCGTGCGTTCGCCGTTCTCGGAATCGATAGGGTCAGAGGAGCGGTCGGTGAGGTCGAGATCGACGATGGCACTGTTGGCGGAACGTGCTGGTTGGTCGTGCTCGGCGATGGCGCTGTCTGTTGCGGTGGTGTCGCCCAAGGCGCCCACGGCGGGGTCATGGCCGGCGAGGATTCGGCCGATTGTGTTAGCCGGGATAAGCACCCCAGGAAAATCTCGTCCACTTCAGCTGGTAGTTCGTCGAGGTCATCGCGGATGGTCCCTGGTGAGATGCCCTAGACCGTTGACCTGGCATCCGGTGTCGTGGGGGTGTGAGGGGACTCTCTGCTTGTCCTGGCCTGGCGTCTAAAGCGGGAAGCCTCGTCGTCGTTGTCCTCGGATTCGCTGGAGCGGATGACCAATACATCGCCTTGCCGCTCGCAAGTTCGGTATGTTGGCTGGCTGAGGGACGGTGTCCTCCGTCCTCGTTGGTGGGAAAGTCGCGCACCAACGGCGGAGGCCTGGTGTCCGGTTCCAGGCGTGGGTAAGCAATGTCGTCGCTAGGTGGAGCGGTGTCTGTCTCTCGACTTGGGAAAGGCTCTTCCAGATCCGTCGGCGCCGCTGTTTCGGGGTCGATGGTCATCTCCTGCAGCGGTCCGATCGCTGGCCTGGTCGGGGATCCGCCTCGGATACCTAATGAGCGGCGCCCTCCATGTCGTCGGACGCGTTATCCCAGTCCGGCCCGCCGTCTTCCATGCCATCGGAGGTGTGCTCCCAGATAGGCCCGCTTTCGCCGGTAACGTCGTTCTCCTGTCCGGGTCAGCCTTGTGGTGGTACATACTGTGGTGTGGCGTGGCTCCTGGGACTGTATCTTGGCGTGTCGTGATTCAGGACAATGTACCTCAGGGGCTATACCTCCCCTCGGCCTCGGGTGATGAGGAGGACTCGACGAGACCGTGAGCATCGTTGGTGGTTGGGCCGACTCGTAAATCCAAGGAAGACGCGTCGTCGATCGCGTTTTGGCTGCCGGGTCGCAATCTTGGGTCACGGTTTCGAGGGGTGGACGGTGTGATATCGCTGTCGCTATCGCTGATTATGATGGCTTCTTCCATGATGAATTCTGTGGGAGAGTTAAAACTATGACTTATCTAGCTTAGGCTATAGAAGGAGTATGAAAGTATATAACGGGCCATATTTTCTTCAATCTCACAGGTTAACATCCAACAAGTTCGGATAGTTATCGTGTGCAGGCTTTATTTTCTTAGATACTTATAATCTCCCCTCGTTGAACTCATCGTCGTCTCAGACGTCTTCTGGCGGATGGCTTGTGCCGGACTTCTCTTGGGGGTCGTTTTCGTCCTCGCTAGTAGCTGTGGAAGAATGAAAAGCTTTGAGATAAGCGATATTGGCAATGCGGCTATATTACGCGAAGAGAATGCGACGACTCAGTAAGGGTCGTCGAACTTTGGGGCTAGCTTGGCCGCAAACCCTTCGGACGCCTTACACAAATGGTGTTGCCGTACTGGGACAAACGACCCAATGGTAGACTGCCCGTCTCTTCGTCTTAGACTGTATTGACGGCTCTGCTCCTTGCTGGCTTGCTGCCTGTTGGTCCGCGCCATGTGGTACACGTCCCGAAGTTGCTCGGACATTTGGGCTGAAGTCTCCGGTTTGATTTGATTTGACCATGAAGAACGAAAGCTGGGATGTATCCGGTGGAGTCGGAAATACTTGAGTTTATGGCCAGCGTGATTTCTGGCAGCAGCGCATCCCACGTATTCTGTTGTTCGTTGACATACTGCGATACCATGGTTTTAATGGTATGATTCGTGCGCTCGTTCGGATTTTCTCGAGGGCAATACGGGGCTGTGTATTGGAGCTCCACCCCCTGCTTCGGCAATAAAGGTCCGGAATGCTTTGCTGGAAAACTGTGTGCCGTTGTCACTTACCATTTTTTTCGGTACTTCGAAGCGAAATAGGATGTGATCGCGGAAAGCCTTTATCAGCGTTGAGATGGTGGCTTTCCGTAGGAGTATCAGTTCCACCCACATTGAGAAGGCATCGAAGAAAACGAGATACATGGTGTTTCCTCGCTTAGAACGCGGTAAAGGTCCTACGAAATCGGTACAGAGGACTGCAAATGGTTCCTCGACCAGCCGAGTAAGCATCTTCCCTGCCTGTTCTGCTAAGAGGCTTTGAGTTTTTGGCAAGAAAGGCATCTTCGGACATATGTACCTACGTCGCGGAACATCTCGGGCCAATAGTACCTTTGGCCGATGCGAAGGATCGTTTTTCGAATTCCCAAGTGGCCGGTGGGTGCCGATGAGAAGGATCGTTTTTCGAATTCCCAAGTGTCCGGCGGTGGGTGTGTCGTGGCATTCCTTCAAGTCGTGCGGACGGTGGTCGGTGGGGACGCATAGATTCCAGAGCAGGTGGTCTTGGTCATCCGGCTGGTGTCCCATGTGTCGATAAAGAGCACCGTTCGCGATGATATAGTCCGAGTTCGTACCCAAGTGTGCTCAACATGACCAGCACCCAACAAATCAAGCAGTAGCCAAGTTGGAAACAGTACCAGGCGCTCAGTAGCATCCACTGCAGATGAGAATTGCTGATCAGCATATTATATGTCTCACTAACTCACCGTCACAACGGTACACTGACCCGCCAATGCAGTCAGCCCATTTTGCAGTGTCAGCCGAGCCAACTACGCAAACTGCTACCATAATCAAAACTCCCTGGCCTACCTACGTACCTGTAGAATATAGCTTATTTCACTAATCATTACACTAAACTTCCGTGTTCCAAGTAGTATGTAAGCATGTATCAATTGAAGAATAAATCAGTTATCAACGCAACTCATAACTCCACGGTTCTACTTCCTACCTCTGGGAATAGGGCTCGTAATACACTATCTCAACTAGCAGCTAACCTACGTTAGCCCAACCTCAGCGCAGTTCCCGCATCGCCTGTGGTCCGGCATCGCAGTAACCATCGTTACTATTGCCGCGACGCGATCGTCCTGCAAGTGTTTTCTTCGGTTAGGCACAAGCATTGGTGACCCCGACGTGTTTCTTTACCAACAAAGTATCACACTCCAGCAACCCCCTTCCCACCAAAAGCTGAACCTCTGACTGGTGAGAAGACCCGTTAAGTTCACTACATCCACCCGCCCTGGCAACCATAGCTCATACAGCTTCACAGGATACACAGCTTAATGCAGCTTCACAGGACTCACAGCTTCATCCAGCCTACAGGATACTCAGCTTCATCCAGCTTCAGAGGATACTCAGCTTCATCCAGCTTCACAGGATACGCTTCTTGATCCAGCGTCACAGGATCGACAGCTTAATCCAGCTTCACAGGATTCACAGCTTCATCCAGCATCACAGAATACTCAGCTTCATCCAGCTTCACAGGATACTCAGCTTCATCCAGCTTCACAGGATACTCAGCTTCATCCAGCTTCAGAGGATACTCAGCTTCATCCAGCTTCACAGGATACGTTTCTTGATCCAGCGTCACAGGATCGTCAGTTTAATCCATCTTCACAGGACTCACAGCTTCATCCAGCTTCATAGGACACACAGCTTTATCCGGCTTCACAGAAATCTTTATTTCCAAGACACACAATATGTCTACTTCATTCATATAGGAAACAAGTCACACAAGAATCGATTTACACAATCGATTACTAGGCAACCAAAATGAGCTACAAGTACAGATCCAACTGCTCATAAAGAATTGTGGCAAGGATTCGGTCGAACGACGTCACCGAGACGGCTATTATTCCGGTACGCTAAATCAGCTAATCGATTTCTGGCAGCAGTTTTGCGACCTAGATGAAGAAGTCCAACAAGCGGCATTACCCACTGGAAGTGAGTATTCTTCACAACTAGTAGCACTTAAGGAGCTGGTCGAAAAATATCAGAAAATCTTTCTGGACAACATGCCGACTGGAAGTGGACTTCCAAAGGCTCCAAGACGAACTGCGGCCAACATCAAGATCGCAACAGGAGATCAAGTCAAAGGAGACTCCGCAATCGACATGGTGATCGGACAGTTACAGAGAAGATGCAACGAATTGGAATCATCATTAACATTAGCCTTGAAAGCCCCAACCGTCACCCCGGCCCGACAAAGGCACCTGGATCTCCATTGGGCGTTTCTAAGGCAAGCCCAGGAAGAATTGGATAGCCCACCTGGGGCCGGAGCTCTGGCAGAAGCAGAGCTAGCCCAGTTCCACACATTATACGAGGAATATGAGCCAATGAGCCTTAACTTGGCACTTCCGCCAATTAGCATTCCGGAGTTCAACGGCGAGTATTTAGACTGGTCACGGTTTCATGATCTCTTTGTGGAACTGGTACATAATAAACCATATTCGGCCAGTCAAAAACTACATATTCTACAGAGTTCGCTTCGTGGTGAAGCGAGGAACGTCTTGACAGACACAGCCTTCTCACAGGGTGGCTATGACGACACCTGGTTGCGATTAAGGGTCAGGTAGCAGAACTGAAAAATACTAGTATTCAGTCTCTAGCTGCTCTGGAAAACTCAGCGGAAAACTCAGCTCTGGAAAACTCTGGAAAACTCACCAACGGAAATTCCAACGTTAAGGAGTGTACTGACGTTTATTGAACGGCGCGCTTGCATGCTGGAGACGATAAGCGCTCAACCTACAGCAACACTCCGCCATCAGTCAGTTCGCAACAAGCTGTAAGAGAGAGAGCTGTAAGATTTGTCACCTAGGACCACATCATCTTAGAGCATGTAGCCGTTTCCAGGAAATGGAAGGTATCATTACAAGGGCCAAACGGTCAACTACAAACATGTCGCGCTGTAATAGATGGTGGATCACAGGCGAATATTATCTCAAGGAGGATGGCAATCTGCTATCTCTTCCGAATGTCACCGATTAAAATATCTGGAATCGGAGGAAAAATATCAACAGCAATTAGATCAACACTAAAGCTCTAATCAGTTACATCAGGGTTTGAAACACTAATAGAGGTATTTATTATGCCCACAGTCATTACAGACCAACCGTCAGTACCGATTGCAACTTAAATCTTAAAATTCCCCAGGGACTGCCGTTGGCAGATCCTGACTTTCGGCAACCTGGACCTAACCTTAGGGGTTGAAGTATTTTCTCGTGTAATAACCGGTGACCTTCTTGAACTAGAACCTAATAAACCTTTGGCCCAAGGCACAAGGCTTGGTTATGTAATCACAGTTTTTCTCGATAAAGAAACCTCATCTGATTCGAAAATCAACCCTATTCTGGTCGAGGACAAAGATGATTTTGCAGGACCGAATGCTGCTTATGAGCCAACGAAAGATAAAAATCCGATGAATAATAATCAATTTGATATAGAAGATAGCAAACGGCAAAATGAGATTTCACTCGATGAAGAAGGGATTAACTTAACTAACTCAGCATTGATAGATCATAAAATAATGGAGCCTGAAGATATATGTAGCCAATCAAGAACTAGCGACACTGACTCGTTCGATCGAGAATCAACCGCTATACATAATAGTTCATTGCAGATGACTGAAAGACAAAACTGACAAAAGAAAAACCAATTAATACAGAACCGGCATCTCATCAACTTAAAACCTACAAGAAATATCTAAGTTTTGTTGCAGAAGGTACACATACCATAGACGTGCCAAATGATCAAGTTCTACGAGGGCACAATTTCAGTCCCCATAGTAATGTCAATTTTATCGCAAAGGGGAGTGTTAAGCAGCATCAAGAAGGTATGACGGACCTTAATCACAAACATGAACCTCCGTAGCTGAAGGAAGGAACCACCACGGTCAGTGATTTGTTAGGTGCTTTCTTACGCCTTAATTAAGGGTACCCCTCAATAGGGGGGAGAGTGTTCGTACCCAAGGGTGCTCAACATGACCAGCACCCAACAAATCAAGAAGTAGCCAAGTTGGAAACAGTACCAGGCGCTCAGTAGCACCCACTGCAGGTGGGAATTGCTGATCAGCATATTATATGACTCACTAACTCACCGTCACAACGGTACACTGACCCGCCAATTATTACACTAAACTTCCTTGTTCCAAGTAGTATATAAGCATGTATCAAATGAAGAATAAATCAGTTACCAACGCAACTCATAACTACGCGGTTCTACTTCCAATATCTGGGAATAGGGCTCGTAATACACTATCTCAACTAGCAGCTAACCTACGTTAGCTTAACCTCAGCGTAGTTCCCGCATCGCCTGTGGTCCGGCATCGCAGTAACCATCGTTACCATTGTCGCGACGCGATCGTCCTGCAAGTGTCTACTTTGGTTAGGCACAAACAGTCCGTGTAATTCTGGCGGTCACTCCGCTCTTCGTTCATTTTTCATTTGAGCTATTGTCATTTGTCTGGACATCGCGTCAGCGACCACATTGTATTTTTTCCCGGCGGTAGGACGTCGTATTGGTATCCTTGTAATTCCAAGCTACTCGCCCAGTGGGGTTTTCTTTGCAGTTCAGCCACTTGAGTCCTAGATGATTTGTAACCGCGTAAAGCCGTTATTCTTCGATGTAGCACTTTAGTTTTGGATTCCCCAGATTATGGCTAAGCATTCCTTTTCCATCGGTGAATAATTCAACTCGGCAGCTTCCAGCTTCCGGCTTACTTATGCGATCACGCGTTCTTAGCCGTGATCGTTTGGTTTAGTAATCCACCTAACCCGTAATTGCAATCATCCGTCCGCAGCGTCATCTTTACCGAGAAATCGGGCGACTGTCAATTTCTCCTTTAATAGGTTACACGCAGTCTGTTCTTCCTCTCCACAGTTTCAGTTCCGGTTCTTTCGGAGTAGATTTGTCATTGGTTGAACAACCGAAGCGGAATTTGGCACGAACCTACGATACCACGAGATACCAAGACGTAGTTTCCGGACAGCAGTAGGAGTAGGTTAGCACTCTTCAACGGCTCGAAGACTGTTCGTAGGTTCTTCTTATGTTCCTCCAGGCTGGCGCCGATGACGATTATGTCATCTACGTAGGCGAACGAATGTAGCTCCATGTCGGGACCGATTGCGCTGGAAAGTCGGCGGTGCCGAGTGCAGGACGAACGACATAACTTTCCGTTGGAACAATCCGCGTCCCGGAACTGTGACTCGCGGCCGCCATGGGTAGCCAGTGGCCGTTTCTCAGATCCAGGGTCGATATAAACTTTGCCCTTCGGAGCCTCTCCAGGATGTGATTGATCCTGGGCAGAGGGATCGGGTGTGGACCGAGCGATGAGTTGGCAATAATCTACGCACATTCGCTTTTTGCCTTTTTTCTTCCGCACGATAACCACCGGTGCACTATATGGGCTTCGTGTGGGTTCAATGCACCCTTGCGCGAGCAACTCGTCCACCTGTTGGTTAGTTATCTGATGAATAGCTGGATTTCTCGGGGAGTACCGCAGTTTTATGGGTATGTTGACCCGCATCGTAATGATATGCTGGGCAATATTTGAGACCCCCGTCATCTCTGCAAATGTTGCCAGCTGTTCTTTTAGGAAAGACTAAATTTCCGCCTCTTGGTCAGCGGTTTACGGCTCCATGTCGTTGTCAGCGTTATGACAGCCACTAACAACTAGAAAACTTCGACTTTGGACGCATCGGCAAGGTTAATTTCTGTACGAACTTCCCTGATTTGGCCCACTGCCATGGCACATTCTCGACTATTAAAACTTCGGGACGCCCCGGTTTCGACGGTTGCTTGCACCCTTGTCCACAAATCTCCACTTCGGCCACTATCCGGCCCTCAAATACTCTGAGAGGTGCGTTTACTGTAGGTTGTTTGGTTTGTTCGGTTATTCCGACACTCACGACTGAAATGTCCTCGTCACGTATCTATGGCTGGATCTGGCCCGCTGCTACGGTCGAGGCCGTCCTGCATTGGTTCCCTCGGATTGTTTCGGGAGCCTTGGTTTCCGACATGCGTCGGGTGACTAAGCTCAACGGTCCGTTGAGATAGATTAAGGTTCCTTGGTGCTGCGTCTCGTTGGTTCGCTCAGCTTAGGCTTCGTTGCTTAACCGTTCCCAGTTCCGTAGCCAATCGGGTCAAGTCCCCAATGGTCTTAAATTCGTGGCGACGAAAATACATCTGCAGGTCCAGGGCGGAGTTCTCATAGAGTCGGTGTAGCTCCTGCTGTTCTGTGTATCCGGCGTGTCGCATGAGCACTCGTAGGTATAGCTTAAAATCCTTGAACCTCCATTTGCTCTCGCCCTCGGATCCGTTCATCCAGGCGTTGCATATACCGCGGCGCTAGGAAAAATTACAAAAATTTATTCCGGAATTCTGCCCAATCGGCTCCTTGCAGGCGACTTGTCTGAAACTATTTGTCGGCCCTACCGACTAAAAGTTTCGCTATAGCGTGAGGGATGAGGCGGAGTTCGATGAAAGTCAAAAGGTCTGAGAAAATCCGCTCCGGAACACAGGGGTGTTCGCGCTGGGTTCTTGCCCCGGGGGAGACGTCTGGCGTGGGCGGATCAATAACGACGATAGGGTTAATTGGAACAGGGCGCCTAAGACGTCCCGATGAACTTGGTTTGCGTGTACGAGAAGGAAAGACGCTGCAAGCAGAGAGAGGTAGGGCGGCGTGAAAATCAGCATCCCTGATCAGGCCGACCTGTATCTTATCGTCAGCAACCTGTTGTTTTTCCCTCGTACTGCGTACCGCGGTTCGAGAGCGGCTAGCCTTTCCCAGACCGAAGCAGGTTTGTGGGCAGTTTTTAACCAGTTGACTTTTCCCTCGACCGAGAATCCAAGTTCGTCGGGGAAGGCAAGTAGTTCCTCGCGCAGGCTGGAATATATCCACCTGTTACCCGCACCAGGGTTGCTTAGTCTACTTGGAAGAGACTCACCGGGACTATGTTCTCCATCTGAGTCCATGGCACTAGCATGTTCGTGGCTGTCGTTGGATGGGAATCTAGTCTGGCTCTGACCACTGGCTCCAACTTCTGGTTTTCCCGCCGGAATAGTTTCACTCGATTCACGTTGTACTTTGCATTTCGCGGCACAAGCACGTGGGTTTCTGGTTACGTAACAGACTTTAAATTCCGCGACGACTTAGGACACGTACTTGAATGTTTTACACGCAATGACTTAGGACACGAACTTGAAGTTTATCAATATATTTTTTTTCCTCCTGATCGAAAATTTTTCTCTGTGTTTTCCGCAGGATGTTAGTTTTTTCCTGAATTTCCCTACAGTTCGCTGTTCGGGCGCCACTCGTAACGAAGTTCTTAGGCTAGGGTTGCATTCAGCCGGGGCCACAGAATCTTACAAGAAATTTTGTAAGAAAAGGTAGGGGGAACCTGTGGTTTAGCGGAAGGAAATGACCCTCAAGAATATCTTTCGCGGTCGGCTCTGGGTAACGTATTGGGTAACCAGTTACCCAAGGACACGCGGGGTGGTCAGGTAAAATATTGCGTGGTAACCCGCTACCGAAGAGGGAGCGTGGTAGTCAGGAGTAGTATTGGGTGGTTATCAGTACGCTCGGTATACGCTACTGTTTGCTGTCGGCCAGGGATTGTCCATCGGCAGCGCAAACCGGGAAAGATTTATTGCTGGGGAATGGTCACGGGCACCGTAGTTTATGGTTAATTACTTGCCAGGGATTTGTCACTGCTAAAGTTAGTGGGCTTACCAGGGATGGCCACTGGCAGCGCGAGCTAAAGTTAGTGACTGGCCAGGGAATAACCACTGTCAGTGCAAACTACGATCAGTTACTTGCCAGGGATTTGCGACCGGCAATCCAAACTACGGTTAGTTATTCGTATTGGATACGGAGACGCGGCTGGCCAGGGAGTTCCACCGGTCCTCAGCATAACTACGGGGTCGGAGCAATGAATTCAAAGACGGGAGACTCACCGCAGAATTAGAACACTTGGTTAATTTATTTAGTTCTGGGTAGGTATCGCGGGTATGCTATGTCCTTAATACTGCCCATTAGGAAAAATATCTGACCCGAGGGTCTTCCCCGGAGCACGCGTCCGTTCGCTGGCACGATCGCGTAAAGCAAGAGGGCTTCGATATCGCTCCGCGAGCTGTATAACTCTTTTCCATACCCCGATTGTTACATTCGATATTCGATAGGGGGTGTGTGAACACTGTTCACTGTTAACAGTGGTTGAGGCATATACTTGATCGGTAGTCGATGACTTTGATTGCTGTACCTAGTGTGACCTTTGCTAACTATCGTACTATCGGTCAGTAAATAAGACAGAATGTTGGGTTTTGAACTTAACTTTTTTATACTCCAGTGGACTTATATCTAATCACATGGCTAAAATTCTAGGTTATTATTCGAGAATTTTATTAAGGGACACTATATCTAATTGTGCGCCTCGATCTTCAAAAATGAGTGAATGTCGCGAACTTCACAGGTAGTGAACATTGCAAGCATAAAGCTCATAACTGCCGAAGAAGTTTTCCAGATACTAAATAAAATACTGAACGACTAGGCACCAGGACCAAACGGAATTCCGAATAAATTTCTTCGAATTGCGATTAAAGGAAATACAAAAGTTTATGTTGACATTTATAACGCATGCCTAAAGGAGGGTCTGTTCCCTAGTCGCTGGAAAACGCAGCGGCTGGTACTCATATCCAAAGGGGACCAGTCGGATGAGAAGCCTTCGTCACATAGGCCCCTCTGCATACTAGATACTTGAAAGAATAATCCACTCACGGCTCGAAGGTGCCCTTACCGAATTTAACGGTCTCTCAGAGATGCCTTATGGCCTTCGGAAGGGTCTATCTTGAATCGGTGCCGTGAGAAAACTTTGCCTAATCTCAGACAAGGCAATTTGATATTTATACCCGTTACTCGAAGAGTAAAAGGGTATACTAGATTCGTCGGAAAGTATGTGACAGGCAGAAGGATGCGTTTCCGACCCCACAAAGTATATATATTGTTGATCAGGATCATTAGCCAAGTCGATCTAGCCATGTCCGTCTGTCCGGATGAACGCTAAGATCTCGGAAACTATGAGAGCAAGGCTATTGAGATTTGGCGTGCAGATTCCTGAGCTTCATACGCAGCGTAAGTTTGATTTAGCAGAGTGCCACGCCCACTCTAACGCCCAAAAACCGCCCAAGTCTGTGGCTCCTACAGTTTTAATGCTAGAGAAAAAATTGTAACTGATATGTATTGCTCTCGGCAATACCTATCGATTGACCCAAAAAAAGTTTGCCACGCCCACTTTAACGCCCACAAACTTAAAAAATCGTAAGTATGAACGTGGATATCTCGGAGACTATCAAAGATAGAGAATTGGGATTTTGGATTGAGATTCCGTAGCCTTAGCACTGTTTTATGTACGATTTACATTCAAATAATTATTATTTAATTAATTTAATTTGTTTTTAGTTTGAATGTTCAATGTACATGTACTCTGTTATGTTCATATTGAACTGTGTTGTGTTCATATTGAACTAAATTATCTACACTTTGCTTACCTGTGAAAATATTGATGTAAAATTGGTGGCAGAAAGCAACAAACTTTTTCAAAACACGAGGAACGAACTTCACTTTTCAGAACTAACAAGAAAGAACGCTATGGTCGAGTACCTCGACTATCAGATACCCGTTACTCACCTAAAGGGACCAAAGGGAAATGGAGATATGCAAGCAGCAAAGCGAGATTTAAATGCGCCACCTACCGGCGGAAGACAGATTTAAGCATTGTGGGCGTTAGGGTAGGCGTGGCAAATTTTTTTTTGGATCAATCGATAGGCATTGACGAGACCAATACATTTCAGTTAAAATTTTTAATCTAGCATAAAAATTGTGGGCGCCACAGGCTTGGGCGGTTTGTGGGCGTTAGAGTGGGCGTGGCATATTCGCATAACAAACTTGCGCTGCGTACAAGGCTACGGAATCTAAATCTGAAATCCCAATACTCTATCTTTGATAGTTTCCGAGATATCCGCGTTCATACTTACGATTTTTTGACGTTTGTGGGCGGTTTGTGGGCGTTAAAGTGGGCGTGGCAAACTTTTTTTTAAGTCAATCGATAGGTATTGATGAGAACAATTCATTTCAGTTTAAATTTTTACTCTAGCATCAAAACTGTAGGAGCCACAGTTTTGGGCGGTTTGTGGGCGTTAGAGTGGGCGTGGCACTCTACTGAAACAAACTTGCGCTGCGTAAGAAGCTCAGGAATCTGCTCGCCAAATCTCAATAGCCTAGCTCTCATAGTTTCCAAGATCTCAGCGTTCATCCGGACAGACGGACAGACGGACAGACGGACAGACGGACAGACGGACAGACGGACATGGCTAGATCGACTCGGCTAGTGATCCTGATCAAGAATATATATACTTTATGGGGTCGGAAACGCTTCCTTCTGCCTGTTACATACTTTCCGACGAATCTAGTATACCCTTTTACTCTACGAGTAACGGGTATAAAAATGCAACTGACGAGAAATGCAAGAGACAAGAAAAACCGCGCGCTTCCTTGCATATTCCCTTTTGTCATTATTATTTGTTTGTCAAGAGAACAGTAACGAAAAAAGACGATTGTAAGAAAATGGGCATCGGCAACCTTCGGGTTTGAGTTTGGTTTTTTTACACTCCCCCTAAAATACACCTGGATGCACTATATTGAAATACACCCAGACGGCACCCAAAAGACTGCACCCAGCACGCACATTTGCCTTGGAAAATTTGCATGCGTGCTGTTTTGCGTATAAAAGATACGACCCAGAACTATTTGTTTCGGAATACGTTCCCGAAACGGGTGTTTAGGCATGCTTCTGGATGCATTATTCTGAAACACATCTAGAAGGCACCGCAATAGAATGCACCCAGCACGCACATTTGCCTTTGAAAATTTGCATGCGTGCTGTTTTGCGTAAAAAAGATACGACCCAGAACTATGTTTTTTTTTAACGCGTTCCGCAACTTACGACTGGGTTCCCAGTCGTGGATGCGTGCTGTTTTGCGTAAAAAAGATACGACCCAGAACTATGTTTTTTTTAAACACGTTCCGCAACTTACGACTGTGAACCCAGTCGTATCTTTTTTACGCAAAACAGCACGCATGCAAATTTTCCAAGGCAAATGTGCGTGCTGGGTGCATTCTATTGCGGTGCCTTCTAGATGTGTTTCAGAATAATGCATCCAGAAGCATGCCCAAACACCTGTTTCGGGAACGTATTCCGAAACAAATAGTTCTGGGTCGTATCTTTTATACGCAAAACAGCACGCATGCAAATTTAACTAGCAAATGTGCGTGCTGGGTGCAGTTTTTTGGGTGCCGTCTGGGTGTATTTCAATATAGTGCATCCAGGTGTATTTTAGTGGGAATGTAAAAAAACCAAACTCAAACCCGAAGGTTGCCGATGCCCATTTTCTTACAATCGTCTTTTTTCGTTACTGTTCTCTTGACAAACAAATAATAATGACAAAAGGGAACATGCAAGGAAGCGCGCGGTTTTTCTTGTCTCTTGCATTTCTCGTCAGTTGCATTTTTAGTTCTGAAAAGTGAAGTTCGTGCCTCGTGTTTTGAAAAAGTTTGTTGCTTTCTGCCACCAATTTTACATCAATGTTTTCACAGGTAAGCAAAGTGTACATAATTTAGTTCAATATGAACACAACACAGTTCAATATGAACATAACAGAGTACATGTACATTGAACATTCAAACTAAAAACAAATTAAATTAATAAAATAATAATTATTTGAATGTAAATCGTACATACAACAGTGCTAATGTGCCAAAATTAATATATTGTATATTTTTAATATATATACACATGTTTCAAAATGAATAATATTAAATTTGCTTTATATCTTTCAGAATCGCAAGAAATGAATGGGCACACCAAGGACTGAACTGCGTAAATGATAAAAGTACATCAACAAGAAGGAAGCAGCAAAGCCCCGTACAGAAGGGGAGTGACTCCGATCAAAAATTAGTTGAGTTCTTAAATATTGAAATAAAAAATAAATATGAAATTGAAATCCAGTCTTATGTATTCCTGGGGAAAACTTCCAGATATTTGATTTTTGAATGCTTCTAGGTGCATTCCTGGGTACATGTTACAGGTGCATTAAAAAAGAGTACACCCAGAAGGAGTTTAGTATGTTGCTTTCAGGTGCATCAAAAAAGAGTGCGCCCAGAATGTGTTTAGATTGTTGCTTCCTGGTGCATTAAAAAAGAGTACACCCAGAAGGTGTTTAGTATGTTGCCTCCAGGTGCATTAAAAAGGAGTGCACCCAGATGTGTTTAGTTTGTTACTTCCAGGTGCATTCCAGGTATATGCTTCCAGAAGCATGCAACGGGTGCATTCTTTTTTGACCCGCACCCGTGTAAAAAGAATGAACAGACTCATCACTTCCGGAACACCTTTTTGATGCCATTTCATAATAAAAGAACGCATGCTGGAATGCTGTCACTTACGACTGGGTTACCCTCGAGGGAACACACACAGACACCAACATAACACTCACTCGAATTGCAAGTATTTATATAAACAAACAATTACACATCATTTTGCCCACACTGCTATTCCATAAAACTAAAGTCAACATTTTTTCAGACATTCTTCACCTCCACACAAGGAATCAACAAATACAATATAAGTAAACTTTAATACGTAAGCGATAAGTATAATACTAAGAAATTACCGAAATACAAGGTGAGTTCCAAAGTAAACAGGTCTTTAAAAAAAAAAGACAGAACAAATAGTTTTTTCGGCAAAATCCATTTTTTTTATTCAAAATAGTCTCCTTCTGCTTTAATACAGCGTTTTGCACGGTCTAAAAGCATGTCGAACGAGTGTTTTAGCTCGTTGCCCGGTATGGCAGCCAGTATGCCGGTGCAAGCCTTTTGAATGGCCTCTACGTCTGCATAACGCTTTCCTTTCATCGGCAAATGCATTTTTCCGAAAAGGTAGAAGGCGCACGGTGCCATATCAGGTGAATACGGGGAGTGGTTGATGGTTAAAACAGTGGCGGATCCAGAGACGATTCTTGGGGGGGAAATTGAACTTATTCTTCGATTTGGGGTTCAAACTTATTATTGCGAGAGAAATACAGTACAAATTATAAAACAAAAATTATCCATCCCAATTTTTAGGTAAACAAAGTGGTTATATTTGAAAAGTCAACCATATGCATGCATTACAGAGTGCATGCATTTTCAGGATCTGTGGTTCCAAGGGGGGGAAATTTCCCTATTTCCCTATCAGCATTGTCTTCACTTTTAACTTCTCCAGGCGCGATTTTTTGGGTTTCGACTCGTCCGTCATTTATGTCCTCACGACCACTTTGAAAACGTTGAAACCCCTCGTGCACTCTGCTACGGGATAGGCAATCATCGCCATAAACTAGTTTCATCAATTAAAACGTTTCGGTAAAAGATTTACCAATTTTAAAAAAGAATTTAATGTTGGCTCTTTGTTCGAAGCTAATTTTCGCACCGATGACAAAAACATACTGACACTTAAAACGCAATAACCTCACTTCCAATAGATGAAATGTCATGACATTTTTACTGGAAGTCGATAAACGATAGCAGATTCTAACGCACCAGTTGACATATAGATGGCGCCACTAGAGGGCGCTAGATTCAAAAAGTCCTGTTTACTTTGGAACTCACCTTGTAAGAAAGTAAAGAGTAGATGTCGAAACTCAGTAAAGTAAAGAATATACTTCCAAGTAGCAGAATCTTCAAACTGATTGACACTAAAGAACCCGACCCTAACCTAGCTAGAGCAAAAAAAATCGATATTTGCGGGAACTTGCTTAAACACCTTAATGGGTATGAGAGGCCAACTAGGGGGGACGATTAGGGCTATGAAGCCAACCAATCTGCAAGATGCATACGATTGGGCAATACAGGAGAGAAACATATTTTTTCAAGGAACCCAGACTAACATTAATCAACGTAATAATTATCAGTCTAGGGAAAGATACTCTCAATAAAACAATAGATTACAATATAACGACAGAAATAGTAGGAGAGACGAAGTAAGGCGTTACTCAAATTATAATAACAGAAACTACCGCTACTCTGGACGGAATACGGAACGCAGTAATTCTAGCGGCAGGAATAGGGAAGTTCCGGCAATTATGCCGATTCAGGAATCATCCGGTAGATCAAACTACCCTAACACTAGAGCTACTGCTAGATTACATAACATTGAGGAAAAGAAACAACAGGAAAAACAAGAGAATAATCAAGTACATAATATTGATCAAGATTCAAATTTTTGGGACAGAGCCTCAAAGTCCAAACAGGATACTTAAACCAAGTGAGCCATGGGTGCCTACTTCCTTACATTGTCCTAACTCCATTCAAAAATAACACACCATTGAAATTCTTAATAGACACTGGGGCAACTATGTCCTTCATAGACCCCTTGATAGTTCCGCAAAATGATCAAAGAAAACTCAATACCCCTATTCCAATTAAAACAGTACTGAAAGTCAATTTTATTGAAAAGAAAACAGAAGTCAAACGTTTTAACAATTTGAATGAGGAAAGAAAATTCGATATGTTTATATTCCATTTCCACGATTTCTTCCAGGGACTTATAGGAATGGATATCTTACAACAGATTAACGCAGTTGTTGATACTCCAAAACAACAACTTCAATCACTAGTAGGCAACCTGAAATTATATCAAGAACAGAATGTGGCCACCGAAGTACACGTAATCGACGAGGAGTCGAAAACTCTCGTTCGATTACCAGTTACTGTCACCGATGGCACATTTTTGTGTGACAACATTGACGTAAACAAAGACTTAGTCATAAACGGGGTCTTATATCAAGCAAAAGACGGATATAGTTTAATGAAAATCGTTAACTATTCTGAAGAAAAACAAAACCTATTTGTAGATTCTCGAATAAAGGTGAATGAATTCGCCCCATCTGATTATTTGGAAGCTATACCGACACTTGATTATATAACTAAAGGGAAAAGTTACAAGTCAAATAGCTTCGAACTCTTAAGGACAGACCATCTAAACGACGAAGAAAAGACAGAACTTAAAAACTAACAAAGAAATTCCCCAATCTTTTCTATCAACAAAGCGACCCTCTTACTTTTACGAATCTTGTAAAACATAAAATTAAACTAACGGACGAAAATCCAATAAATACTAAACCTTTTAGGTACAGCCACATTGAATCACAGGAAGTGCGAAGACAAATAAACGAAATGTTAGAACAGAAAGTTATCAAACACAGCCCAAGGAGTGCTCCAGCCTTTTTGGTCTCAAAAAAGATGGACGCTTCGAACAAAATGAAATGGAGACTTGTAGTAGATTATAGGAAGCTTAATGAGAAGACAATTAAAGATAAATATCCAATGCCAAATATAAACGAGGTACTAGATAGAATAGGAAGAGCAAAATACTTTACAGCTCTAGATCTGACAAGTGGATAGAACACATGACCCACTTGAGCCAAATTTTCGAAAAACTATCAGAAGCTAGACTTAAACTTTCACAAGAAAAACCCGAATTTTTAAGGAAAGAAATCGAATACCTAGGACATGTAGTTACGCATGAAGTTGTCCGACCTAACCCAAAGAAAATAGAAGCCATTAAGGCATTTCCTATTCCCAAATCTAGAAAGGAAATCAAATCCTTTCTCGGACTTTTGGGGTATTGTAGGAAGTTCATTAGAGATTTTGCGAAATTGACTAAGCCTCTAAACCAGAAATTAAAAGGCAAAGCACCGATAAAAATCGAAGCAGAGTTTACGGAAGCCGTAGAATTGTGTAAAACCTTATTGTGTAATGATCCCATTTTACGTTACCCGGATTTCACCAAACCCTTTATACTCACGACGGATGCTAGTAACGTAGCCATCGGTGCGGTATTATCACAGGGGAACGAAAACTCGGATAGGCCCGTTTCATTCGCAAGCAGAACCCTGTCCGACACGGAGCTAAATTACTCGACAGTCGAAAAAGAAATGTTGACCATTATCTGGGCTACTAAATATTTTAGACCATACCTATTCGAACAAAGATTTAAAATACAGACAGATCACAAACCACCGAAGTGGTTAATGAACTTCAAAGAACCAAACTCAAAATTGGTCCGCTGGAAGTTACAACTCAATGAATATGACTACGAGGTCAAATATAAGAAAGGATCTCAAAATCTAGTAGCAGACGCATTAAGTCGAGTTAATTTGGAAGATAACACCCATAGTGTGGACGTAGGGAAATACGAACTCAGAAACTCCACTAAATTAATTTAACATCCAAATTGTCATTTTAATGAACCCCAATTCAACAACAAAAGACGAGACCTTGTTTGAAAATAAGAGACGAAAAACCTATGCAGAACCAAATTTTACCACCGAAAGGCTATCAGAAATTCTCAACGACACGTTAAGACAACAAAGCTTGTGCAATCTTAACTTCGGACGAAATTTTTGAATTAATTCGACCTATTTTTAAAGAACACTTCACCAAAACAAACAAATATAACGTGGTCCGCTGTAAAGAAATTCTTAGGTACATGATAACAGAAGAAGAACAGGAAGCAGTAAATATAAATTATCATATTAAATCCAATCACAGAGGAACTGAAGAGACCTTTAATCATCTTAGAAGAACTATCTACTTTCCAAAAATGCGGCAGGCAATATCAAAGTTTACTAATAATTGCGATATCTTTCAAACGCTAAAATACAATAGACAACCTCAAAAACTAAAGTATGCTATTACCGAATCACCACCTAAGCCCCTTTCGATAGTCCACATAGACCTATATACGATAAATGGAAAGACAATCTTAACCGCAACTGATAAATTTTCAAGATTCGCAGCGGGATATACAATCCCTACAAGAGACTGCCTTAACACAACCAGGTCACTTCGAAATTTCATTAACACATATGGTATTCCTCAAAAGCTTATTTTTGATCAAGGTGCAGAATTTTCGGGAAAATTATTCAGGGATTTCTGTAATCAATATAACATGGAAATCCATGTAACATCCTTCCAGCAATCTTCAAGTAACTCTCTAGTAGAGAGACTAGATTCCTCCCTAACGGAAATTTATAGAAAATTCCCTAGCAAGAAAAAACTCGAGAGCCTATCTTTCGATCATGATGACATACTAACGGAAACATTTATAACTTACAACAATTCTATACATTCAGCGACTAAGCACACCACACACGAACTTTTCACTGGTAGAACACACACATTCAATAAGGAAATAAAATTTAACAACGAACACGACTACTTACAACAGCTTAACGCCTTTAGGTAAAAACAAGAAAGAACGCTATGGTCGAGTACCTCGACTATCAGATACCCGTTACTCACCTAAAGGGACCAAAGGGAAATGGAGATATGCAAGCAGCAAAGCGAGATTTAAATGCGCCACCTACCGGCGGAAGACAGATTTAAGCATTGTGGGCGTTAGGGTAGGCGTGGCAAATTTTTTTTTGGATCAATCGATAGGCATTGACGAGACCAATACATTTCAGTTAAAATTTTTAATCTAGCATAAAAATTGTGGGCGCCACAGGCTTGGGCGGTTTGTGGGCGTTAGAGTGGGCGTGGCATATTCGCATAACAAACTTGCGCTGCGTACAAGGCTACGGAATCTAAATCTGAAATCCCAATACTCTATCTTTGATAGTTTCCGAGATATCCGCGTTCATACTTACGATTTTTTGACGTTTGTGGGCGGTTTGTGGGCGTTAAAGTGGGCGTGGCAAACTTTTTTTTAAGTCAATCGATAGGTATTGATGAGAACAATTCATTTCAGTTTAAATTTTTACTCTAGCATCAAAACTGTAGGAGCCACAGTTTTGGGCGGTTTGTGGGCGTTAGAGTGGGCGTGGCACTCTACTGAAACAAACTTGCGCTGCGTAAGAAGCTCAGGAATCTGCTCGCCAAATCTCAATAGCCTAGCTCTCATAGTTTCCAAGATCTCAGCGTTCATCCGGACAGACGGACAGACGGACAGACGGACATGGCTAGATCGACTCGGCTAGTGATCCTGATCAAGAATATATATACTTTATGGGGTCGGAAACGCTTCCTTCTGCCTGTTACATACTTTCCGACGAATCTAGTATACCCTTTTACTCTACGAGTAACGGGTATAACTATACGCTCAAGTGCAGAAAGACACAATTGAGCAGAAAACATCAAGAACACAAAACCTAAATTTGAACCGAGCCGATCCTGTAGAAACAAAGCCGGACGACATTATTTTTAGAAAAGAAAATCGCCGAAACAAACTAACGGCACGATTTACGAAACATACTATTTTGGAAGATCTGGGCGACACTCTTATTACTAAGAAACGTCAAAAATTACATAAGTCGAAAATTAAAAAAGAATACACGATGAAAGTAATGACTATTTTTAACAATTACCTTGTCCTATAACTCTTACAGCCTCTCCCTATGCTACATGACGACACAGTCATATAAAATGATAAAATTCCAACCCGATACGCCACTTGTTGACATTAACTTAGGGGAAGCTACACTAGTCAAGACATCAAAAACACTGTCACATGTAAAAGACTTAAGAGACTATCAGGAAAATATTTATAAAATCCAATTAGCATTAAATAATCTCAGAACCATAACCTTTTCAGGGGAGACAGTACACATCCTAAACTCTAAGGTACAACAGTTAAGGGAAAAACTGGGAGCTTTGATTCCAAAATATAGAGCAAGGAGAGGGTTAATAAATGGCCTAGGAAGTATAGTTAAAATAATTACAGGAAACATGGATGCCACAGATGATAGAGAAATAAAAAACCAGTTAAATGGATTAGACAAGACCAACTTAGAAAGTACAGCGTCAACAACAAGCAGGATGTAGCTCTGTCGCGACATCGGTTGCCGACACCAAAGACCTACACACATACTTACACACATACTTACACTTAGAATTACGAACATTGCCCTTCAGTTCCAAAAAAAAAAGTTTCACTTGTGAATCACCGTGGGAATCACGTGGGACATGTCCTCTTGCACAAGTGAAGAACAAGTGACGCTCCATATAGAAAATTGTACGGAATGTCCGCATTTTCACAAGTAAAAATTCAAATGAAAATTTTTCGAAGTCCCACGGGATTTCCCTTGTTCCTTATACTCATTTTTCGTACGGCCTGTCACGTGCCGGTGACACGTCCCAAGTGAATCACTTGTGAAAATCAGAATTTTTCCATGAGTTTTCACTTGTGAAATCACTTGCAAGTGACACGTCCCAAGTGAAATCACTTGTGAAATTCAGAATTTTTCCCATGAATTTTCACTTATGAAAATATAGAATTCTTAATTCATACAATTTTAATTACATTTTAATTCATTTTAATTAAATCGTATTATTCAGATTTTTAATAGGGAACAATTATTGTTAGTATTTCTGTTTTTTGTTTTGCTAGTTTATCGCCTTTCTCAAACATGTGTTCGGGTTCTCGGAGTCCTTGGCCAACGCTCCTAAAAAAATGTATGGGCATATGATTAAAACATGCGTTTTACTTTTCGATTTGTATATTTACCTTTTAGAGCTGTGTATAAACCCTTTGCGGGATTTTTTTTGCCACAAAACATTTTGTCATCCACCTTCGGCTAACGGAACCCATTGAATACCTTCAAAATATACGTACTTTAAACTCAGATCAATGCACAACATCTTAAACTTAACATAGCACTTACCTGACTTTATTATATTGACTTAAAGAGACAATTAAAGTAACTCTGCTGCGCACAATTAAAATGGATGCTTTCCTTTCAATCACTCAAACAGAATGCACCAAGTCTTCTCACCCCTTTACTCGATTTTCTTTGTTTTCTCTTCGCTGTTGGCGCGTGCCACTGCACCTATACCTTTCTAATGCGAAAAATATCCGACTATATAATTTTTACTTCTTGTGTAAAAATACAATATGATACAATACAATATTAAAAATGTTAATACTAAAATGTTTTAAGTATTTAAATCAATTTTAACGGACTAAATTTCTATAACTAAACAAAAAAAATAATATTGAAATAAAAATGTATAATAAGTAAACATAACATTATAAGTAAATTCAATTTACTTAATTTGACTGTAATCAAATAGTTTACTTTTATAAAACAACATTAGTTGTTTTTTTATATACAATAATGCTCCTAAAATATTAGGGCATTCATATGTCGCTGCGCAACGAAAATTTTTCCGCCGAAATATTAGTCGCTAGCCGAACATAACGGAGAAACGCAAAAAAAAACAAGAAAGAACGCTATGGTCGAGTACCTCGACTATCAGATACCCGTTACTCACCTAAAGGGACCAAAGGGAAATGGAGATATGCAAGCAGCAAAGCGAGATTTAAATGCGCCACCTACCGGCGGAAGACAGATTTAAGCATTGTGGGCGTTAGGGTAGGCGTGGCAAATTTTTTTTTGGATCAATCGATAGGCATTGACGAGACCAATACATTTCAGTTAAAATTTTTAATCTAGCATAAAAATTGTGGGCGCCACAGGCTTGGGCGGTTTGTGGGCGTTAGAGTGGGCGTGGCATATTCGCATAACAAACTTGCGCTGCGTACAAGGCTACGGAATCTAAATCTGAAATCCCAATACTCTATCTTTGATAGTTTCCGAGATATCCGCGTTC
The DNA here is from genome assembly GCF_014743375.2 of Drosophila subpulchrella. Taxonomy (NCBI): domain Eukaryota; kingdom Metazoa; phylum Arthropoda; class Insecta; order Diptera; family Drosophilidae; genus Drosophila; species Drosophila subpulchrella. Next base: position 1,235,327 of record NW_023665591.1, on the reverse strand, counting down.
ATACTTACGATTTTTTGACGTTTGTGGGCGGTTTGTGGGCGTTAAAGTGGGCGTGGCAAACTTTTTTTTAAGTCAATCGATAGGTATTGATGAGAACAATTCATTTCAGTTTAAATTTTTACTCTAGCATCAAAACTGTAGGAGCCACAGTTTTGGGCGGTTTGTGGGCGTTAGAGTGGGCGTGGCACTCTACTGAAACAAACTTGCGCTGCGTAAGAAGCTCAGGAATCTGCTCGCCAAATCTCAATAGCCTAGCTCTCATAGTTTCCAAGATCTCAGCGTTCATCCGGACAGACAGACAGACGGACAGACGGACAGACGGACATGGCTAGATCGACTCGGCTAGTGATCCTGATCAAGAATATATATACTTTATGGGGTCGGAAACGCTTCCTTCTGCCTGTTACATACTTTCCGACGAATCTAGTATACCCTTTTACTCTACGAGTAACGGGTATAATAACGGACCGGCCGAAATTTGTCTCTGCGAGCGCGGAGTACAGGCGGATTATAAGACAAGAAAGAGAGGGAAATCTCCGAATGTCTTCCTTTCTTTGTTGCACGATCGTTTTCGTAGGCAGTCTTCTACGCTGCGCCGACTGCTCTGCTGACGTCAACAGCGGCACAGCGTTTTAGGCACAAAAAAAAACAAAAAGCTTTTTGCCTAGAGCCATGTCACCACGTCCCTAATGCAGAACTGAAGGGTGTATTTAGCTGAATAAGTCATTTTCGTGCAGCGAGGGTATACATAAACCCAAGCTGAGTAATAAACCTTACTCTTGATTTTAAACTCGAACGGAGCAGCAGCATTCTTTATTTCTACTGGAACCAACCAAATACTTAACATTAACGCTCATCACAACTTAACCAGCGCGCCAGCCGCTTGTTACCTGGTGGACATTATGCTCGAATCAGAAGAAAATTGGTCTGCTGTATGCAACATGGCTACTGTAGTTCTTAAAAAACTGCGCACCGCAGAGAGACTGCAAAGTTCCAATAGGATAAAATCCTAGACAGCCCCAAGGTCATCCCCCCCCCTGGGGGGCAGTAACGGCAGTACCGCCTGTGATGCGGGGAGGGGGTGGAGAATGTTACTGGGTTAGAGTCCCAGACTTCGGCAAGCTATTTCAGCTTCGAGTTGGCTTTAACACAAACAAAATTGATTTCAGTATCCTTGGTTTCATAAGAATTTTACTTTGATGTAGGAGACGGGTGTGAGGGAAAGCCGTACATCTATTTGTATAAATACTTACATTTTCTTAAACATTGGAATGCAATTTCAGTTTGAGAATAATAAAATAAAAACAAGAAAGGAAGTTAAATTCGGCAAGCCGAAGCTTGTATACCCTTGCAGCTAAAATTATTAAATTTAAAAACTCAAAAAATAATATTCCCAATAGTATAAGATAATATGTCAAAAAACACCGAAGCTATAATATGTTTCATATTATTTTCCCACCAATTTTCCGATCGTTCCTATGGCAGCTATGATATAGTCGTCCGATTTCGATAAAATTTAATTCGAAATTTAAAACTAATTAAAAAATGTTATTTCCAAGCTTAGGAGGGTATATGCAAAAAAACACCACAGATATAATTAAAAAAAAAATGTTGTAAGGAGTATTCCTATGGGAGCTATAAGATATAGTTGTCCGATTTGGCTGGTTCCGACTTATATACTACCTGCAAAAGATATAAGACTTTTGGGAAAGTTTCAGCCCGATAGCTTTAAATCTGAGAGACTAGTTTGCGTAGAAACGGTCGGACAGACGGACAGACGGACATTGCTAGATCGACTCGTCTAGTCATGCTCAAGAATATATATACGTTATGGGGTCGGAAACCTCTCCTTCACTGCGTTGCAAACTTCTGACTGAAATCAATATACCCTCTGCAAGGGTATAAAACGGAAATGTGCTAAAAAAATGCAAGTGAAATATGTTTCAGAAAAATGATATCAGCGGGTATTGTAAGGCATTTCTATTTTAACAATTGACATTTCCCCCGTCAACAAGAAATGCATATATATACACACACACACGAATATCTTGTATTCAGTTTTCTTGCTTTCATTAGACTTCTCATTGGATGTAGGAGATGGGTGTGAGGGAAATAAGTTTGTTTAAACAAAGGTATTTTAAATTAAGAATAATAAAATTAGTTTGTAATTTGAAAGTTGTTTTGCCCTCTGAATGAAATGTGTTTGATTACGATGAAGTAGTCTGTTTTAGTTTTTTTTAGTATTTTGAGGTCTTATTAAATATTAAGCAGTTTTACAGTAGGTTTTAAGCGGGTTGCGATTAGCGAGTTCAACTATATGACTGCCGAAAAACGTTGACCAAAAAAAGCATGCAAAAGAATCGCGTGATGTTTAAATACGAATGCAGATCGACTGCAGTTTTGGGTATGCGTGTAAGCTTAAAGTTTTTATGTAGAAAACAAAACAATGATGAGCTTTAAACTAGGAGCGATTATATGCAAATAATACGAAGAAATAATAATGTTGATATTCAATTAAATGACCGTTATATTTCTTAACATACCGGCCCCCCTGATCGACGGTTCAGTTCAAAGGAAGCACTGAAGTTTTCGTAATGTGGCGCTTTTAGATTCCCTTGGCAGTTTTAACTGTGACCACACGGACCCTGTGATCCTGGCCAGGATGAACTTTTATGACTCGTCCCAATAGCTACTTGCTTGGCGGTTGATTCGGCTCCTTCAGCACAACCAGGGTGTCCAGGGCAATATTATGAACATCTGGTTGCCATCTTGAGATACTCTTAGTTCCAGCGTTTCCAGAACCCTTGAACCTTGTTAAGGCTTTGATCCCTGGGTGGGCACAACGGTCAAGAATTCAGAATCCCTTCAATCATAATTAATGTGCACTACAGCCAATAACTCGTTTTCTCCCAAATACCTGCAAAATGGGGCGCTGAGGGCGAGATGAAATGCCAATTAATTTCATGACTCGACAACAAGCTCGAAATTTCTTCGCTATGATTTTGGCAATTGCGATCCGTTGCATTTCAGCTAAGTCTCGTATAGCTCCATGATAAGTTGTGCCGTTGTCAGAATATGAATCCGAAAGCGTTTGAAGGCGGCTATAAAAGCGGATATTGTAAAATCGCTGACCAGTTCAATGTGTATCGCTTTTGTAGAGAGACAATTGAAGATGGCAAACCAAGCTTTGCCAAAGTTTGGTCTCCGACCTGTAGATGCCTTGATCGTCACAGGTCCAGCATACTCCAGTCCAGTGTGAAGAAAACAGCGGGCAGCTTGGACTCAAATGTCGGGTAAATCAGCCATGAGACTAGAACTTGTATGTCGTCGCTGCCAGAAGCAAGTTCTGCAATTAAATACAGTTTGGCGGACGAGGTTTCGAGCTCCTAGAATTTAATACCTTTGTCGCAGACTATGAAAAGCGCATTCGAATCCAGCATGTAGCGATACAGCATGTTGATATCGAACTAATAAAGCAGCTACTGGAGATTCCTAAGGCAGGATTATGGGATGTTTTGAGTCATAATTAGCCATAAAATTGAAACGGTGAATTATAGGGCGTTTCCTATAATGATAACTCATTTAAATCAGAGTAGACGAGTCGTCTTCCGACCTTTATTAAATAGAATCCAGTTGAGGTGTCTACGAAAGGAGAAAGAAACCTTAGAGAACTTTTAAGTACTTGGTTTTCCTGAGGTATCGAAGTTCTTCTTCTGTAGTTTGCTGCGTGCTCCAATTCTTCCGGACTTAGGGTTGGACACTTAGATGATTTCCGAACGACGTGTAAGAATACAAACATCCATGCGACAATGCGTAGACAAACGGTGTATGAGCTGTGCGAGTGACGCCAGCAGATAGTTGTTTGTAGTTGTGATTGAAAATATGTGCTTCCGTTTCTCGCAGTTAACGATATCCAAATCGATGGCAGCACTTTGATATGCCTTCATACAAAAACGGAGGACCGGTGAACCATATTGATGCTTCCAGTTCGGTGGCAGTGCAACCACAAGAGACAATATCGGCTGGGTTGCTTTTGGTGGGCACGAATCTCCATTTGGCGGCAGATATTAAACTCTGGATTTCTGACACGCGATTTCCTACGAAGGTTGAGAGCGTAACAGAGTGCTGCTGGAGGCAATGGAGTACTATTTGGGAGTCTGGCCAGAGGTAAGACGGTATGAGTCTTTTTCCGAACAATCCTTTGACCTTGTTGAGTAGTTGAGCAAGTAAGTGTACTGCGTACAGTTCCAGTTTCAGAAGCGATTGTTTCTTGACAGGTGCTGCTCTAGACTTTGATGTCCACAACAGAACGGTGATGTTACTTGGTCCTCCAGTTCGCACGTACACACAACATCCGTACGCCCTGCCCGCAAAAAACATGCAGTAAAATGTTGCTATTGGCATTTTGCAGGCAACACCGAGGTACTTAAAGAATCGGCAACATGTTCAAGGACTAAGTATTCGGCCAATGCATCATGTAAGGATTGCGGAACCGATTCGTCCCAATTAAGGTTGAGTACCCACAGTTCCTGAAGAATCATTTTCGCCACGATTATCGGTGACAAAAGGCCAAGGTGATCAAAGAGTGATGATGCGATGGATAAGATGGATCTCTTTGTTGAGGGTAAGGTTGGTTATTTTGAAGAAAAGGTGAACGAAACGCATCATCGAGCTGATTCTAAATGACACCGAGTGCGCTTCTAACATTGTCCTCACAGATGTTGAGTCTCTTCGTGGACTTGCAATCAGTGAACTCAGAGTGGTTTGAGTGCCACTTAGTGAACGGAAAGTTCCCCCTTTGAAGAACTTCGATGACTTCTTTTTAATGGGTTGCAAGGTGTGTATGTCGTCTGCTCCGCAAAGCAGGTCGTCCACTTAAAACGATGATTTGATAACTTGTCAGCGAAATAGTGTAAACTGCGCACTGCTAGATACGGTGCAGCGTCGGTTCCGTAAGTGACGGTATTCAGCTGGAACGTCTGCAGTTCTTCATCTGGGAAATCTCGCCAAAATATGTATTGATATTTTCGAAAGCCTTGATCGACGAGGACTTTCCTGTACATTTTTGTCACATTAGCTGTCATGGCATATGGAAACAGTCTGAACAAGGCTACAGATAAAGATCCGTTTGCACAGTGGGACCCACAAGCAGTAGGTCATTAAGCGACAGTTGCGAAGCTGTTGTGCACAAGGCGTCGAACACCACTCGCAATTTGGTAGACGTGCTCGATGGCTTCAAATCGCAGTGGTGGGGTATATAGTAATGAGACTCGTGAAGGGCTGGATTGGTCACCAATGACATGTGACCTAGCGCCTAATATTCCTGCCTGAATGAGAAATATTGGGATCTCAACTCAGGGAATTTCAGCATGCGGCGTTCCATTGCGTAGAATCGTCGACGAGCCACTTCAGCGGAGTTTCCAAGACGAGAGGGATCATCCTTAAAGGGAAGGTTGACTACAATGCGACCGTAGGAGTCCTGAACTGTAGTGCTTGTATATAGCGCCTCACATATTTGGTGATGCGGATGTAGAATCTCAGGTGAGACAGCGACGGATTCCAGCTCCCAAAGCTTCTGCAAGTGGTTATCAATGGAGACTGTGCTCGACATAAAACAGTCCGAAACTTGCTGCTGCTGTTTTTGACATCGACCGGCGATGACCCAGCCGAACAATGTTTTTTGAAGTATTGGCAAGTGAGGTGCGAGCTTTATTTGCCCAACGGCAAGCGACTTCAGCGCTTAGTAAAAGATCGATGCGACGAGATTCATGAAATCTATCATCTGGCAAAGGTGTGTTGGTGGGCAAATTCCAAGAAGAGATGTCAATCTCAGAGTCTGGCTGATACGAGATGTGGCCGATGACACAGAACTCCAGTGAAAAGTGACAATCTGTGATACAAGATTGGATGGTTGTGGTGGCCAAGTGATTAATATTAGTTAACGAGTCTCCAGCGCTGCGGATTCCCATGTGGAATTTTTCATGAGGAAGACGAAGTTTTTGGGAGATCTTTTCGTTGATGAGATTTACCTGAGAACATGCATCAAGCAATGCTCTACCAGGCCTGTATGTTCCTGATGCGCCTTTGACCAGAACCACGGCCGTGGCTAGGATAACTTGTCCCGGTTGAGTGTGCAGATGAGAGAACGTTATCGGATCACTTGGCTATACTCGACAGTCTGCGCGGCGTCGACAGTCAGGACACGCTTCTATGGCCGGAATGTTCTTGTCATGATGCAACATTGTGTGATGACCTTCATAGCAGCTGCGGCAACGACTCCTTGATGATCATTGAGCGATTCGATGACCACTGCAGAGGCAATTGAGGCGTAATACCCCCTTCCCATAGAGTCCATCCGTTCGAAACGGTTGGGATTTTTGACAAATGTGAAACTCCGATTCCCACAGGGCACATTCACCATCTACCATCCGACAACAGCTGACAGATCAGCTGTGGCTAATAAATACACAAGCAAAAATTGTTAAAGTGGATTTTGCCAGACCAAAATGAACAATTTACCAACTATTTTGGCTGTTGTACAACAGCACAGTCTGAAGTTTAATCAACTTTTATTGGCAGCCAATTCAGAGGAGTCGAGTCATGACGAATTGGATCTGTACAAAAGCATTTTTTCTGCAAAAGAGCATATGCCACGAAGTGTGTGGATGCTGGTACGTGCTCTTAATTTGTATTAAAAATACTATTAAAGAATGCGATTTATATTAAACAGAAGCGATACGGGATATTTTCGGAGAAGGATATATATATTCAAGGAGAGCTTTCTTATGGAGAAGAGTACCTTTTCGATTTTGGTGGACCGACTTCGTGTTTTGCGGAAGAAGGACACCAACTGTCGAAATGTCATTCCTCTTGAAAAGCGGATCGCTATAGCGTTGTACACCTTTAGATCATCAGCGGAATATCGTTCCACCTGAAGGCTTTTTGGAGTTGCACAGAACACTGTATACATAATTATCCACGAATTTTGTCGGGCAATTATTTATGAGTTTGCCAGCGAGTTCATGTCATCCGACTATCTTACTCCAGAAAAGGTGGACGAGTGTGTCAAAGGATTCGAAGCAACCGGATTTTTCCAGTGTCTAGGCGCAATTGGTAAGACATTAATTCACTATATCAGTTCATGGTTCTAGCAATGTACGAGTATAATGTGTAAATGGTTGTCACATCGAAATAAAACCGTCAGCAGCAGAAGCAGTGGATCACCACAACTACAAACGCTGGTACTCAATAGTACTATTCGCTCTCGTGGATTAAAGATAAACTGCCTTCTTCTAAGAGCTCAACGATGTTCTAAACGCATTTTATTTTAAATTTACTATAGATACAGATTTACCTATGTAGACATCGACTCTGCTGGGCGCTGCAACGACTCAACTATATTTCGAAAGTCGAGCCTGGCAAGAAAAATGGTGTCTTCTTCGTTTCTTCACGAATTTCTTTAGATTTTCCCAAACGCTGATGAAGCCGTACCTATTTTCGACAACTGCATCCGAGGAACAGCGAAATGTTAACTACAATCTCTCTAAAGCTAGGCGAGTAGTAGAAAATGAATTTGGCCATTTAAAGGCGAGATTTCGGTTTATTGAGAAAGGTCTTGACAGCCACTACAAGAATAATAGTGCAGTCATTCAACATTTTAAATGAGCACAACAGCGCTTTAAATGAATCTTGGCAACAGGCTGCAAATGACCTACGCGAACAACCAAATCGGACTAATATGTCTGCAGATTTTAGACAACCTGCAGAAAAAATAAGGGCAGCTATTTCCCAATATTGTCTAAATGGTAACAAATAAAGATCATAAAATCTAAATCTGATTGTTTTTTATTTAATTATAATATCACACAATATAACCATAATATCATTTCGGTCTATTTATTATAAATTTTAGGAATTCGTTGATATTCCTAACAGCTCCAACAAATCCGATTGGAATTTAGCTTGGCTGTCTGCCATTCTCGACAATATTTCTGTCTTCGCTCGCTGCTCCTCCAGTCTTTCTCGAGCTATCTCCACTAGCTCCGACTTGTGGACATCCTTTGCGCGCTTAGCAGGGGGCGCAGTGCTGCCCCAGAGTTGACTGCCGCTACAGATAGAGGCTTCGCTGTCATCTGGGTCTACATCCAAGAACTCCAAAAAGTATTCCCTAGTATCTGCAAAAAATACATTTTATTAGATCATTTTATACCAAACATACTCTCGTTCTCCAAGGTGTTATGCTCCATGTTGTGGATGCGGTATGCGCCTAGAAACGTGTGGAGCAACTCATAATGCTGCAAAGCGGAAGGAGCGCCACCGCTTGGCCCCATTTTATTTTTTCCTGCCTGCAAGGAATAATATCGTTGAGTGGATTTCCAATATGTTGTTTCGCGCATATAAGTTACCTGTACTTTTTGATCAGGTTCTCTATTTTTGTACGGACGTCCTTGTAGGACACATCAAACCCAGCTTCCATTAAGGTCTGGGCCATCTCCATGTATATATGGACATTTTTTCGGGCTCCCCGTAACTGCTCGATGTTTTCATGCCAAATATCGATCAGCAGGACCTCCATTTGCTTAGTCCACCTCAGCTTGCCACCGGCAGCTCGCGTATTATTGACTGTAAATTTAAAATCAATGAATAATTAAAAAAATAAAGAGCATTTATGTTCATACCTATTGCTTCGTCGCCTTCCATTTTCAAAAGTTTCCCGTCATTATTGTTTACGTTTTCGTAGTGAGTGTTCCACTTTCCACTTTCAAGAAGAAGAGTTTAGGGATAGTAATGGGTGGAACATAATTATTTCCTAACTATCGCATAAAATAGTCTGTCAAATTTGGATGGGGAACTACTGTAAAATTTTCGGAACGGCAAAACCTTAAGGACCATCCCTTCAACGGATGGTTGATGGTGTATGGATCTCTGTGGAAAGACCCTACAAGCTAAGTTTTTTAACTGTTTCTAACCGATCAGATGTTGTCATCGATTTGAATGTTGGGCATCCAAACAATTTGTGGCCAGCTGACGAGCATAGCGCAAATGTAGATTGAGTGATAGCGAACGATGATTTATGTCCATACGACAGATTTCGAGATGGCTTGCTTGGATGGACTGGCCCTTGTGATGTGGGGCTGCTTTATTGAAGATATTGACAATGGCATTCCATCAGCTTCAAACACTGCTTCCAGTTTGGCAGATTTTTGAAATCCAACGACTCGCTCCATTTGTGGCGGGAGTGCTGGTCGTATTTGTCAATCACGATGTAGACCAACATGGCCTGGGCAATATTTGAGATGGTACCAAGGGATTCCAGTGCTCCATACATAGCAGACGCATTGTCCACCAAGCCTTAAAGTTATATTCCGTTTGATTTCTCGACTGGTTGGAGTTTAAATAACGGAGCTATGGTTCATAGAAAGATAAGTGTTGAATTATCAAATCTTTCATTAAGCCGCTGCAATGCCTTGGGATAGTTTTCGTCGGTTATTGAAAACGCCTTGATTGCGTATAGTGCTGATCCCTTTAAGCTGTGCAGCAAATGGTTGAACTTATCTAGATTAGACATGGTTGCCTTACGAGCGATAAGTTGTGTGAACGAGTTGATTAAATTTTTGTATTCCGCAAATTTTCCGTCGAACGTTGGCAAGGTAAGACGGGGCAACTTCGACGACGACAGAGCAATCGAACACGGTGAATGAGGTGGTCTGGAGCTGTTGAGTTCCTCTCCTAGCTGATCCTTGATGGCGACTTAGGTCTCGACATAACTGTCCTCCAGTTCTCTGCGACCGCTGTCGTTGGGATCCAACGTCTCAATCTCAGATTGGACTGCCAGTGCTTGCGTGAAGTAAGACTCCAGAATTCCTAGCCAGTATCGCAGTTCGGTGCTGGAAAGTCCGGTGTCTTCGCCAGCGCTTGTTGTTACAAGGGTTTTAAGGCGAGTTATATTCCTTCTAATGTTGGTCCGTTGGCGTTTACATTGCTCAAAAGTTGACATTGCAGATATTACTTAAAGCAATGATAAACGGCGATCAATTTGCGAAGTGCGGCGAGCAGCGATCCTGGTGCGAAATGTGTGCGAATGCGATCAATGTAGAAGCCGACTGAAGTTTCAGCAGCGACGAGAGCGAGCTAAGGTCTGGCAACAGCGGCGACGAAGGGCGAGCAGCAAAACTGAAGTTTGACAACAGCGGCGACGAAGGGCGAGAAACAAAGGAATGGGCTTACTGTAATTCAGTAGCGCCAATGAGTTGGATGCTCTTGTGGAGAGCTTTGCGATGCGACGAGAGTAGAGCTGACTGCGTTCACAGCCTCAGCGTGACGACGAAACGAAGAAATGAGAAAATGAGCGTCTACAGCGGCCGTACATTTTCTCGACGATAAATTAGGAATTGTTCAATTATTTATAACTCATAAATTTGCAAACACTGCTCCACGTTGGGCGCCAAAATAAACGGTGAGTTATAAAGCGTTTTCTAACTAATTTAAATCAGAGTATTGGGGTGCAGTAAATTTTAAGTTTTTTAATTATATTTTTAACAACCAAAACTCAAGACCAAGACGACTTTTCTCTTTCAAAGATGATATGCTACTGCTTTTATTTCCGAACGCTCGTTAAGCCGAGCAGAGCGGAGAGTTATTAAAGGGCTTACAGCTGTACATGTTTAGACATTAGGGTTATACAGTATTTTTTTAATAATCTGATCCAACAGAATTGTCGATGCGATGAGTTCTTTTTTAATGGCTGTCCGGTGTTTAACTGCTTGTATTCCACTTTAAAGAACTCATTCTGAACGTGGGTGAATACCCACGCCGACAGAAACGGTAAAAGTAGATTCCTCCCACGAGGACGATGAACGAAACGCGAGCAGTAGCTAAATATCCTCAAAAAACAAAACCATGGAGAGGTTTTGTTGATCAAACAGGCTAGCGAATTTCAGGCATGCCTCTTCTTCTGTCGACAGAACAAACTTAGTCTTAACGGGTAGCCAAGTCATTCCACCAGATTGGATGGCCCAAGAGGTCCTTTGGAAGTATTCCTCGTGATTCGCAGTCTGCAGAATTATCGCGACTTGCCATCAGCTAGCCTCTTTAATTTCGGCAGCACGGTTGCACACATATGTGTTTAAGGTCCGGGAAGAGATGATAGATGAGGAGATGATGCTGGATTATTTCAGAGTCTGACCAACAATTGAATCTGGAAATAGGAACAGTTAATGATTGGTCGACCAGGAAAATCAATGAAGAGAGTAAATGGGCTGCGTTTAGCTCAGGTCGTGAAATGGCGACAGACTTAATATGTTCAACGCGAGTTTTTGCCATTATCAGTTTGATTGAAACGGTGCTGATATGTAGCGACGAACTCCACAAGTTTCTACTAAAGGTATTTGAGATACGAACTGTTACCACCGTGCACATAATTGCGGAGGTAATGCCTTATTCCATTCGACAGAACTCAGCCAGCTACCTTGATAAAGAATCTTTAGCAACACGGTTGTGGGTGCGAGCAAACCCAGAGGATCGCAGATTTTGGCTAGTTCCGACAGCAGAATACGTTTGGTAAGAGCGGTTGTAATTCCGGGATTTTCTAGCTTGAAGAAAATACAGTCGTTTTTTGGTTCTCAAAACACTTTAACAAAGTGAACTGCACTTCTTTAAAGCTTCAAGTGGATACTCACAAATACTTCGGCACATACTTCAACAGGGCGTAACAGATTGAGCTCTACTTACGAAAGTTGAATTGAGCTTTGCTTAGAATCAAAAATAATTATTTTTTTCTCCAAACTATACGTTGATACAGCGTGTGTTCGCCTAACACCAAAATGCCTCTAAACATATTTACGATTTCGGCGCAAAATACATAAATATGCTGACGAAAACGAACACATTCTCCAATTAAATCCTTTTGAAAAGGTGGGGTATGTGCAGTCGTGAATTAAGCGAATGACCCTTGGAATCCTTTCCTGAGCCGTAAAATACAACTCGGCAACGTGTGGTAGCGCTATCAGGCTTAAATACTGCGTGGTGTGTCAAATAGTTACAGCGTGATGGATCCACAAACGCTTCAGCAGCAAGAATCAATTCCATGTGTTTCAAGTCTCCATGAAATAAACATACTCTTGTTTAAGTGCAGGGAATTTTCGAAATTTCCGTTCTAAGGCTGCGAAGGGGTTTAAAGCTCGTGGCAACTTAGAGCCAAGTGGCATGATGGGTTTTTTAAATGAGTATATATATTTCACAGTTGATCAGCGCCCAAAATATCGTCCTGGTGCTCCAAACGTCGGGTCAGCTAACGGTAAGCTGCGAATTTTGTTCCAGATAGGAGCGCTGGACTTGACCTGCTGGGCTCGAATCAAAGAAGTCAGAGAACTCCAAATCAGGCCAGAGACCTCCAATGATGCAGACTTGGTTCTTGAAAGCAAGGTGAAGCTAGCGCGACCACGGCTAACTCCAGCCGGGCTAGCACCTAAACCAACAATCGAGATGCGAGCATGCCTGCGTGGAATTTCGATCCTTCGGATAAACGAATTAGCTACTATGGTTATTGTTGATGCAGTATCGAGCAATTACCTACATGTGGTCTTGTTGCTACATGTGTCAATTACCTTGGCAAGAATAGTTGGCAGTAGGGCTTGATTGTTGGCCCTCACCATGGCTGACAGCTGTAGTATTCATATCAGCAGTATGATCAATCAAAGGAACTATATTTGCTTCAGCCGCAGACATATGGTCGGAAGCCAACGGAATCGATCTTGACTCTTTCGGGTGGACTAGCGTGTGATTCTTAGCGTTGCACTATCAGCAAGTGTTCGAAGAATTACAGTCCCTGACTTGATGCGATCGACTTAAGCATTCAAAAAAAGAAATAACGCTATAGTCGACTACCTCGACTATCAGGTACCCGTTACTCAGCTAAAGGGACCAAAGGGAAATGGAGATATGCAAGCAGCAAAGCGAGATTTAAATGCGCCTCCTTTCGGCGGTAGACAGGTTTAAGCGTTATGGGCGTTTCTCGCAGTTAACGATATCCAAATCGATGGCAGCATTTTTTGCAACAGGCCACTTTGATATGCCTTCATACAAAAACGGAGGACCGGTCAACCATATTGATGCTTCCAGTTCGGTGGCAGTGCAACCACAAGAGACAATATCGGCTGGGTTGCTTTTGGTGGGCACGAATCTCCACTTGGCGGCAGATATTTAACTCTGGATTTCTGACACGCGATTTCCTACGAAGGTTGAGAGCGTAACAGAGTGCTGCTGGAGGCAATGGAGTACTATTTGTGAGTCTGACCAGAGGTAAGACGGTATGAGTCTTTTTCCGAACAATCCTTTGACCTTGTTGAGTAGTTGAGCAAGTAAGTGTACGGCGTACAGTTCCAGTTTCAGAAGCGATTGTTTCTTGACAGGTGCTGCTCTAGACTTTGATGTCCACAAGAGAACGGTGATGTTACTTGGTCCTCCAGTTCGCACGTATACACAACATCCGTACGCCCTGCCCGCAAAAAACATGCAGTAAAATGTTGCTATTGGCATTTTGCAGGCAACACCGAGGTACTTAAAGAATCGGCAACATGTTCAAGGACTAAGTATTCGGCCAATGCATCATGTAAGGATTGCGGAACCGATTCGTCCCAATTAAGGTTGAGTATCCACAGTTCCTGAAGAATCATTTTCGCCACGATTATCGGTGACAAAAGGCCAAGGTGATCAAAGAGTGATGATGCGATGGATAAGATGGATCTCTTTGTTGGGGGCAAGGTTGGTTATTTTGAAGAAAAGGTGAACGAAACGCATCATCGAGCTGATTCTAAATGACACCGAGTGCGCTTCTAACATTGTCCTCACAGATGTTGAGTCTCTTCGTGGGCTTGCAATCAGTGAACTCAGAGTGGTTTGAGTGCCATTTAGTGAACGGAAAGTTCCCCCTTTGAAGAACTTCGATGACTTCTTTTTTAATGGGTTGCAAGGTGTGTATGTCGTCTGCTCCGCAAAGCAGGTCGTCCACTTAAAACGATGATTTGATAACTTGTCAGCGAAATAGTGTAAACTGCGCACTGCTAGATACGGTGCAGCGTCGGTTCCGTAAGTGACGGTATTCAGCTGGAACGTCTGCAGTTCTTCATCTGGGAAATCTCGCCAAAATATGTATTGATATTTTCGAAAGCCTTGTCCGACGAGGACTTTCCTGTACATTTTTGTCACGTCAGCTGTCATGGCATATGGAAACAGTCTGAATTTGAGAGGCTGCAGATAAAGATCCCTTTGCACAGTGGGTCCCACAAGCAGTAGGTCATTAAGCGACAGTTGCGAAGTTGTTGTGCACAAGGCGTCGAACACCACTCGCAATTTGGTAGACGTGCTCGATGGCTTCAAATCGCAGTGGTGGGGTATATAGTAATGAGACTCGTGAAGGGCTGGATTGGTCACCAATGACATGTGACCTAGCGCCTAATATTCCTGCCTGAATGTGAAATATTGGGATCTCAACTCAGGGAATTTCAGCACGCGGCGTTCCATTGCGTAGAATCGTCGACGAGCCACTTTAGCGGAGTTTCCAAGACGAGAGGGATCATCCTTAAAGGGAAGGTTGACTACAATGCGACCGTGGGAGTCCTGAACTGTAGTGCTTGTATAGAGCGCCTTACAAATTTGGTGATGCGGATGTAGAATCTCAGGTGAGACAGCGACGGATTCCAGCTCCCAAAGCTTCTGCAAGTGGTTATCAATGAAGACTGGGCTCGACATAAAACAGTCCGAAACTTGCTGCTGCTGTTTTTGACATCGACCGGCGATGACCCAGCCGAACAATGTTTTTTGAATTATTGGCAGGTGAGGTGCGAGCTTTATTTGCCCAACGGCAAGCGACTTCAGCGCTTAGTAAAAGATCGATGCGACGAGATTCATGAAATCTATCATCTGCCAAAGGTGTGTTGGTGGGCAAATTCCAAGAAGAGATGTCAATCTCAGAGTCTGGCTGATACGAGATGTGGCCGATGACACAGAACTCCAGTGAAAAGTGACAATCTTTGATACAAGATTGGATGGTTGTGGTGGCCAAGTGATTTATATTAGTTAACGAGTCTCCAACGCTGCGGATTCCCATGTGGAATTTTTCATGAGGAAGACGAAGTTTTTGGGAGATCTATTCGTTGATGAGATTCACCTGAGAACATGCATCAAGCAATGCTCTACCAGGCCTGTATGTTCCTGATGCGCCTTTGACCAGAACCACGGCCGTGGCTAGGATAACTTGTCCCGGTTGAGTGTGCAGAAAGGAGAACGTTATCGGATCACTTGGCTTTACTCGACAGTCTGCGCAGCGTCGACAGTCAGGACGCGCTTCTATGGCCGGAATGTTCTTGTCATGATGCAACATTGTGTGATGACCTTCATTGCAGCTGCATTCCTCTTGAAAAGCGGATCGCTATAGCATTGTACACCTTGAGATCATCAGCGGAATATCGTTCCATCTGAAGGCTTTTTGGAGTTGCACAGAACACTGTGTACATAATTATCCACGAATTTTGTCGGGCAATTAATTATGAGTTTGCCAACGAGTTCATGTCACCCGACTATCTTACTCCAGAAAAGGTGGACGATTGTGTCAAAGGATTCAAAGCAACCGGAGTTTTCCAGTCTAGGCGCAATTGGTAAGACATTAATTTACTATATCAGTTCATGGTCCTAGCAATGTACGAGTATAATGTTTAAATGGTTGTCACATCGAAATAAAACCGTCAGCAGTAGAAGCAGTCGATCACCACAACTACAAAGGCTGGTACTCAATAGTACTATTCGCTCTCGTGGATTAAAGGTAAACTGCCTTCTTCTAAGAGCTCAACGATGTTCTAAACGCATTTTATTTTAAATTTACTATAGATACAGATTTACCTATGTAGACATCGACTCTGCTGGGCGCTGCAACGACTCAACTATATTTCGAAAGTCGAGCCTGGCAAGAAAAATGGTGTCTTCTTCGTTTCTTCACGAATTTCTTTAGATTTTCCCAAACGCTGATGAAGCCGTACCTATTTTCGACAACTGCCTCCGAGGAACAGCGAAATGTTAACTACAATCTCTCTAAAGCTAGGCGAGTAGTAGAAAATGAATTTGGCCATTTAAAGGCAAGATTTCGGTTTATTGAGAAAGGTCTTGACAGCCACTACAAGAATAATAGTGCAGTCATTCAACATTTTAAATGAGCACAACAGCGCTTTAAATGAATCTTGGCAACAGGCTGCAAATGACCTACGCGAACAACCAAAAAATAAGGGCAGCTATTTCCCAATATTGTCTAAATGGTAACAAATAAAGATCATAAAATCTAAATCTGATTGTTTTTTATTTAATTATAATATCACACAATATAACCATAATATCATTTTGGTCTATTTATTATAAATTTTAGGAATTCGTTGATATTCCTAACAGCTCCAACAAATCCGATTGGAATTTAGCTTGGCTGTCTGCCATTCTCGACAATATTTCTGTCTGCGCTCGCTGCTCCTCCAGTCTTTCTCGAGCTATCTCCACAAGCTCCGACTTGTGGACATCCTTTGCGCGCTTAGCAGGGGGCGCAGTGCTGCCCCAGAGTTGACTGCCGCTACAGATAGAGGCTTCGCTGTCATCTGGATCTACATCCAAGAACTCCACAAAGTATTCCCTAGTATCTGCAAATAATACATTTTATTAGATCATTTTATATCAAACGTACTCTCGTTCTCCAAGGTGTTATGCTCCATGTTGTGGATGCGGTATGCGCCTAGAAACGTGTGGAGCAACTCATAATGCTGCAACGCGGAAGGAGCGCCACCGCTTGGCCCCATTTTATTTATTTCCTGCCTGCAAGGAATAATATCGTTGAGTGGATTTCCAATATGTTATTTCGCGCATATAAGTTACCTTTACTTTTTGATCAGGTTCTCTATTTTTGTACGGACGTCCTTGTAGGACACATCAAACCCAGCTTCCATTAAGGTCTGGGCCATCTCCATGTATATATGGACATTTTTTCGGGCTCCCCGCAACTGCTCGATGTTCTCATGCCAAATATCGATCAGCAGGACCTCCATTTGCTTAGTCCACCTCAGCTTGCCACCGGCAGCTCGCGTATTATTGACTGTAAATTTAAAATCAATGAATTATTAAAAAAATAAAGAGCATTTATGTTCATACCTATTGCTTCGTCGCCTTCCATTTTCACGTTTACGTTTTCGTAGTGAGTGTTCCACTTTCCACTTTCAAGAAGAAGAGTTTAGGGATAATTACTGGTGGAACATAATTATCGCCTAACTATCGCATAAAATAGTCTGTCAAATTTGGATGGGGAACTACTGGAAAATTTTCGGAACGGCAAAACCTTAAGGACCATCCCTTCAACGGATGGTTGATGGTGTATGGATCTCTGTGCAAAGACCCTACAAGCTAAGTTTTTTAACTGTTTCTAACCGATCAGATGTTGTCATCGATTTGAATGTTGGGCATCCAAACAATTTGTGGCCAGCTGACGAGCATAGCGCAAATGTAGATTGAGTGATAGCGAACGATGATTTATGTCCATATGACAGATTTCGAGATGGCTTGCTTGGATGGACTGGCCCTTGTGATGTGGGGCTGCTTTATTGAAGATATTGACAATGGCATTCCATCAGCTACAAACACTGCTTCCAGTTTGGCAGATTTTTGAAATCAAACGACTCGCTCCATTTGTTGCGGGAGTGCTGGTCGTATTTGTCAATCACGATGTAGACCAACATGGCCTGGGCAATATTTGAGATGGTACCAAGGGATTCCAGTGCTCCATACATAGCAGACGCATTGTCCACCAAGCCTTGAAGTTTTATTCCGTTTGATTTCTCGACTGGTTGGAGTTTAAATAACGGAGCTATGGTTCATAGAAAGATAAGTGTTGAATTATCAAATCTTTCATTAAGCCGCTGCAATGCCTTAAGATAGTTTTCGTCGGTTATTGAAAACGCCTTGATTGCGTCTAGTGCTGGTCCCTTTAAGCTGTGCAGCAAATGGTTGAACTTATCTAGATTAGACATGGTTGCCTTACGAGCGATAAGTTGTGTGAACGAGTTGATTAAATTTTTGTATTCCGCAAGTTTTTCGTCGAACGTTGGCAAGGTAAGACGGGGCAACTTCGACGACGACAGAGCAATCGAACACGGTGAATGTGGTGGTCTGGAGCTGTTGAGTTCCTCTCCTAGCTGATCCTTGATGGCGACTTAGGTCTCGACATAACTGTCCTCCAGTTCTCTGCGACCGCTGTCGTTGGGATCCAACGTCTCAATCTCAGATTGGATTGCCAGTGCTTGCGTGAAGTAAGACTCCAGAATTCCTAGCCGGTATCGCAGTTCGGTGCTGGAAAGTCCGGTGTCTTCGCCAGCGCTTGTTGTTACAAGGGTTTTAAGGCGAGTTATATTCCTTCTAATGTTGGTCCGTTGGCGTTTACATTGCTCAAAAGTTGACATCGCAGATATTACTTAAAGCAATGATAAACGGCGATCAATTTGCGAAGTGCGGCGAGCAGCGATCCTGGTGCAAAATGTGTGCGAATGCGATCAATGTAGAAGCCGACTGAAGTTTCAGCAGCGACGAGAGCGAGCTAAGGTCTGGCAACAGCGGCGACGAAGGGCGAGCAGCAAAACTGAGGTTTCGGCAGCAATGAGAGCGAGCTGAAGATTGGCAACAGCGGCGACGAAAAGCGAGCAGCAAAACTGAAGTTTGACACCAGCGGCGACGAAGGGCGAGAAACAAAGGAATGGGCTTACTGTAATTCAGTAGCGCCAATGAGTTGGATGCTCTTGTGGAGAGCTTTGCGATGCGACGAGAGTAGAGCTGACTGCGTTCACAGTCTCAGCGTGACGACGAAACGAAGAAATGAGAAAATGAGCGTATACAGCGGCCGTACATTTTCTCGACGATAAATTAGGAATTGTTCAATTATTTATAACTCATAAATTTGCAAACACTGCTCCACGTTGGGCGCCAAAATGAACGGTGAGTTATAGAGCGTTTTCTAACTAATTTAAATCAGAGTATTGGGGTGCAGGAAATTTTAAGTATTTTAAGTATATTTTTAACAACCAAAACTCAAGACCAAGACGACTTTTCTCTTTCAAAGATGATATGCTACTGCTTTTATTTCCGAACGCTCGTTAAGCCGAGCAGAGCGGAGAGTTATTAAAGGGCTTACAGCTGTACATGTGTAGACATTAGGGTTATACAGTATTTTTTTAATAATCTGATCCAACAGAATTGTCGATGCGACGAGTTCTTTTTTAATGGCTGTCCGGTGTTTAACTGCTTGTATTCCACTTTAAAGCTACTTTACCCAAGCTTTATGCTGACTCCTCTGCATTTACTGCAGATATTTTGGCTTTTACGGAAACTTGGCTGAAACCAGAGATATCTGACTCTGAAGTTCTGTCAAATAACTTTAATGCCTATAGGACCGATCGCTCCTCACGTAGGGTAGGCGGTGTGCTGATTGCCGTTACCACTAGCCTCACATCTGAAAAAATTTACTATGATACCCATAACGAAATTGAATTTGTTAGTGTGAAAGTTTCCTTGCAATTCATATCTATTTTTGTTACATGTTTCTATATTCCACCTGGCTCTGATTTAATAATTTGTGAGCACCATCTGTCTGCCATAAAATCTGTTCTATCCCTTCTTTCTAACAGAGACCTTTTGATTGTTTTGGGTGACCTTAATCTCCCTGATATCTCTTGGTCTTCTCCTACTGACTCACTTGTCGCTATACCCTTATCCGTCCATGATTTTGTAGATGGTCTTTCAGAATTATCGTTACAGCAAGTAAGCTTTATACGGAATTCATTAAATAGACAACTAGATCTTGTGTTTGTTTCAGATCCATCTGAAGTCACGGTATCTAGAATTGACGCTCTTGTTGTACCTGAAGACCGATATCATCCAACAATGGAATTGACAATCTGCCTCCCATGCGTTGATACCCTCTCTCCTTTAGTTCCTCAAACTAAAATGAGATGTTTTCGAAAATGTGACTATAAAAAACTTAACGACATGATTTCTCAATATAATTGGACAGACTTGTACAATTGTATGGATATTGAAAGTACCACTGAACTATTCTATATAGTGTTAAATACTTTTTTTAATGAATGCGTTCCTGATAGGCTTCCTTCAAAGCTAAACAGGCCTTTTTGGTTTACCAATGCGCTTCAAAGACTTAAAAACCTTAAAACAAACACCTATAAAAAGTATAAAAAATCGGGTAGCCATCTGATTTTTCGAAATATGTGGTGGCTCGATCGGACTTAAATGTTCTCAATAGTCATTGCTATTCTATGTATTTAAGTCGATGTAAATTCGAATTTTCAAATGATCCGAAGCAGTTTTATAACTTTGTTAATGCCAAGCGTAAGTCGTCGGCATTGCCTTCATCTGTACGTTTTAACTCAATGGAGGCATCGACGGATTCTGAAATTGCTGATTTATTTGCCGAGTTTTTCCAAACTACTTATAGTTCGGTTGCTTGGTCAAATTCTAACTACCCTAATCCCTTAAATAGGGCAAACTGTATTTTTACCCCTGAAATTACGGAAAGTTCTCTCATAAGAGACTTAGCAACAACAACGCCAACTTATTCTCCCGGTCCAGATGGACTCCCCGGGTGTGTGCTTAAGTTTTGTGCGTCAACCATATGTAAACCGATTCTTAAACTTTTTAATTTGTCTATTTCATCATCGGTTTTTCCTACTATCTGGAAGGACTCTTTTATCATTCCACTTCACAAAAATGGTGCGAAGGCGGATGCCCAGAATTATAGAGGTATTTCCAAATTGTCGGCAATTCCTAAAGCATTTGAACGTATTATTACTTCTCATTTGCAACATTAATGTTCCTCGCTAATATCACCGTGTCAGCATGGTTTTGTTAAGCGAAGATCGACCACCACCAACCTTCTTGAATTGTCATCTATTGTAATAAATGGATTTAAGAAAAAAATGCAGACTGACGTTATATATACAGATTTTAGTAAGGACTTTGACTCTGTCAACCACTCTCTTCTATTATTCAAATTAAATCAGCTTGGGCTTCCATGTAAGCTATTAACTTGGATTTCAAGTTATTTGAATGGTAGGACTCAGAGGGTTATATTCAAGAACGCTGTTTCAAAATTGATCTATGTGACATCTGGAGTGCCTCAGGGTAGTCATTTGGGTCCTTTGCTGTTTACTTTGTTTATTAACGATCTTCCTCCTACCATAAAACATTCTCGTGTACTAATGTATGCTGATGATGTTAAGCTTTGTTTATCATATAACGATATAGCGTCGGGTTTCAACTTACAGTCAGATATTGATTGTTTTCAGGGATGGTGTGAGTATAACCTTTTAAATTTGAACTGCCTTAAATGCAACGTTATGACTTTTTATAGGGGTACTCCTACTTTTGTTAGTTACTCTCTTCAAATACGTCACTCGACCGTATGTATTCCGTTAATGACTTAGGCGTTCTTCTGGACCCAAAACTTAAATTTGACTGCCACATAATGTCCACTGTCAACAAGGCCATGAGTGTTCTTGGGTTTATAAAGCGTTGGTCAAAAGAATTTGATGACCCTTATACAACCAAATTATTATTTACTTCCCTTGTCCGTCCTATTTTGGAATATTGTTCTTCGGTTTGGAGTCCACAATATCAAGTGCACATTGACCGTATTGAGTCGGTACAAAAAAAATTTCTTCTTTTTGCCCTTCGTAGTTTGAACTGGGATCAAAACGTAAGGCTACCTTCCTATCAGAGTAGATTACTATTGCTTAATTTACCTACACTTGTAAATCGTAGAACAATGCTTGGTACTATTTTTATGCAAAATCTTATTAGAGGTGATATTGATTCTGTAGAACTTGTACACCGCCTAACTTTCAATGTCCCTGCTAGACTAACACGAAATTATTATCCCCTAAATTTGCCACGATGTACATCAAATTTTTGTCTGCACGAGCCCTTTCGCGTTCTATGTAATAATTATAACAATCCTTACCATTTAATTTGCACATCATCTTCTATCCCGGTATTAAAAACTAATATTTTAACTCATTTGCTTCATTCTTAGTTGCTTCTTTTATTTTCATTTGTGTCCCGTCTCTATTTCTTTTATGTATCTTCCTCGCGAACTCGCATTTTTGCTTAAATTTATAGAAGGGCCCCGTGCGTAACAAGCACGTGCTTGGTGTCGTTAGGCCACTTGTTTGTACTGCTCGTAGTGCATCGACGTCCATCATATCATAAAAACAGAACTCATTCTGAACGTGAGTGAATACCCTAGATCGGGCATATTGTATTTCCCACGCCGACAGAAACGGTAAAAGTAGATTCCTCCCACGAGGACGATGAACGAAACGCGAGCAGCAGCTAAATATCCTCAAAGACCATGGAGAGGTTTTGTTGATCAGACAGGCTAGCGAATTTCCGTCATCGAAAATGTGTATAGTATCTTATGGTTCGGCCCTTACCTCCAGGCATGCCTCTTCTTCTGTCGACAGAACAAACTACGTCTTAACGGGTAGCCAAGTCATTCCACCAGATTGGATGGCCCAAGAGGTCCTTTGGAAGTATTCCCCGTGATGAGCAGTCTGCAGAATTATCGCGACTTGCCCACGTAGCTGATGGCAAGTCGCGATAATTTTAAGGTCCGGGAGGAGATGATAAATGAGGAGATGATGCTGGATTATTTCAGAGTCTGACCAACAATTGAATCTGGAAATAAGAAAAGTTAATGATTGGTCGACCAGGAAAATCAATGAAGAGAGTAAATGGGCTGCGTTTAGCTCAGGTCGTGGAATGGCGACAGACTTAATATGTGCAACTCCAGTTTTTGCCATTATTAGTTTGATTGAAACGGTGCTGATATGTAGCGACGAACTCCACAAGTTTCTACTAAAGGCATTTGAGATACGAACTGTTGCCACCGTGCACATAATTGCGGAGGTAATGCCTTATTGCATTCGACAGAACTCAGCCAGCTACCTTGAAAAAGAATCTTTAGCAACACGGTTGTGAGTGCGAGCAAACCCAGAGGATCGTAGATTTTGGCTAGTTCCGACAGCAGAATACGTTTGGTAAGAGCGGTTGTAATTCCGGGGCTTTCTAGCTTGAAGAAAATACAGTCGTTTTTTGGATCTCAAAACACTTTAACAAATCGAAGTGAACTGCACTTCTTTAAAGCTTCAAGTGGATACTCACAAATACTTTGGCACATACTTCAACAGGGCGTAACAGATTGAGCGCTCCTTACGAAAGTTGAATTGAGCTTTGCTTAGAATCAAAAATAATTATTTTTTTCTCCAAACTATACGTTGATACAGCGTGTGTTCGCCTAACACCAAAATGCCTCTAAACATATTTACGATTTCGGCGCAAAATACATAAATATGCTGACGAAAACGAACACATTCTCCAATTAAATCCTTTTGAATAGGTGGGCCTATGTGCAGTCGTGAATTAAGCGAATGACCCTTGGAATCCTTTCCTGAGCCGTAAAATACAACTCGGCAACGTGTGGTAGCGCTATCAGGCTTAAATACTGCGTGGTGTGTCAAATAGTTACAGCGTGCTGGATCCTCAAACGCTTCAGCAGCAAGTATCAATTCCATGTGTTTCAAGTCTCCATGAAATAAACATACTCTTGTTTAAGTGCAGGGAATTTTCGAAATTTCCGTTCTAAGGCTGCGAAGGGGCTTAAAGCTCGTGGCAACTAAGAGCCAAGAGGCATGATGGGTTCCTTAAATGAGTATATATATTTCACAGTTGATCAGCGCCCAAAATATCGTCCTGGTGCTCCAAACGTCGGGTCAGCTAACGGTAAGCTGCGAATTTTGTTCCAGATAGGAGCGCTGGACTTGACCTGCTGGGCTCGAATCAAAGAAGTCAGAGAAGTCCAAATCAGGCCAGAGACCTCCAATGATGCAGTCGTGGTTCTTGAAAGCAAGGTGAAGCTAGCGCGACCACGGCTAACTCCAGCCGGGCTAGCACCTAAACCAACAATCGAGATGCGAGCATGCCTGCGTGGAATTTCGATCCTTCGGATAAACGAATTAGCTACTATGGTTATTGTTGATGCAGTATCGAGCAATTACCTACATGTGGTCTTGTTGCTACATGTGTCAATTACCTTGGCAAGAATAGTTGGCAGTAGGGCTTGATTGTTGGCCCTCACCATGGCTGACAGCTGTAGTATTCATATCAGCAGTATGATCAATCGAAGGAACTATATTTACTTCAGCCGCAGACATATGGTCGGAAGCCAACGGAATCGATCTTGACTCTTTCAGGTGGACTAGCGTGTGATTCTTAGCGTTGCACTATCAGCAAGTGTACAAAGAATTACAGTCCCTGACGTGATGCGATCGACTTAAGCAATCAAAAACAAAAAATAACGCTATGGTCGAGTACCTCGACTATCAGGTACCCGTTACTCAGCTAAAGGGACCAAAGGGAAATGGAGATATGCAAGCAGCAAAGCGAGATTGAAATGCGCCTCCGGTAGACAGATTTAAGCGTTATGGGCGTTAGAGTGGGCGTGGAAACATTTTTTTTTGGATCAATCGATAGGTATTGACGATACCAATACATTTCAGTTAAAATTTTGTATCTTGCATGAAAATTGTGGGCGCCACAGTTTCGGGCGGTTTATGGGCGTTTGAGTGTAACAAATTTTCGTTAAAGTGGGCGTGGCAAACTTTTTTTTGGGTAAATCGATAGGTATTGATGAGAACAATACAATTAATCTAAAGCGGTTTATGGGCGTAGAGTGGGTGTGGCACTCTGCTGAAACAAACTTGCGCTGCGCAGGAATCTCAGGAATCTGCATGCCTAATCCAGGCATTGTAGCTTTTATAGTTTCCGAGATCTCAGCGTTCATACGGACAGACGACCGACGGACATGGCTAGATCGACTCGGCTAGTGATCCTGATCAAGAATATATATACTTTATGGGGTCGGAAACTCTTCCTTCTGACTGTTACATACTTTCCGAAATTTGGAAAGAGTTCTAAGACACGTGTTAATTATAAATTAGTACAAAAGGCGACCCCAAAGCGCTCCAACATTGTTTTTACATTTTTATACCCGTTACTCGTAGAGTAAAAGGGTATACTAGCCTTTTACTCTACGAGTAACGGGTATAAAAATGTAAAAACAATGTTGGAGCGCTTTGGGGTCGCCTTTTGTACTAATTTATAATTAACACGTGTCTTAGAACTCTTTCCAAATTTCGGTTGTTTTTAGACTTGCATGTCAAGCCGTTTTTGCTGCAGGAACTTTTTTTAACGACCCTATTTGTTGCTTAGTATAAACTATTTTCTATACCATTTTTAACTGGATTTTATTTGACTAAGGTCAAGATTACGATTATAATATCCCTAAAAAAATTATTTACTTTGAAAGCATTAACTTTGGTCAATCTACGAATATTTTCCAATATTTTTATACCCATTACTCTGCCTGTTACATACTTTCCGCCGAATTTAGTAAGGGGTATACTAAGGGGTAGTAAGGGGTATACTAAATTCGGCGGAAAGTATGTAAAAGGTAGAAGGAAGGAAGCCCATAAAGTGTATATATTCATGATCAGGATCACTGGCAGAGTAAATCTAGCCATATCTGTCTGACCGTCCATATAAACGCTGAGATCTCGGAAACTATAAAAGCTAGAAAGTTTGGACTTGGTTTGATTTTGACTTGCAGATTCTTGTGGTTTTGGGACAGCAAAAGCAGGGTGCCACGCCCACTCTAACGCCCACAAACGCCCAAACGCCCACGCTAAAGCCTGTCTAGAGCCCACACTTTTAATGGTTTTGTAATAGTGTAAATGCAATTTTGTTTTGATTATCAATACCAATCTTCATGCCATAAATTGTTGTTAAGCACACAAACAAATCGACGCTAGGTGGTGTCGTAGCGTGGTGTGAACATTGTGGAAAAGGGAAAAAAAATAAACTAGAAAACCAGCTAAAAAGTGTTTACTACCTTAAAATCCGAATTAAACATAAAAAAGAGTTGTTTCCAGAGGGAAAATCCAAAATGATCGTTTATAGGAAAGATTAATACAAATTGTTAACCGATGAAATTAAAAGAATAGAATCCAATTTTGTAGAATTGCTGCGGATTTTATCTCTCGCTGGAACCACAAAAAATGGTTCCGAATCTTCTATGTGCGTGGTGGCGTAAAAATGAGGAGTCTCAACAACTCGCTGCAGCTGAAAACGGGACCGCACACGCAAATCGATTCAGCATTCCAGTGTTTTATTGAATGTTTTTTACAGGTTAAGGTTATTTTTGTACTTAGCGTTTCGGGAAAATTGTTGCTTCAAAATATATATTGTCAAAAACCGTATGCGAGGAAGGTGTTATAAATACTTAAAAGGGTAAAAGCGGTTCTAACTTGGGAAATTCTCGTGGCGTTACTGTTGGCCCAAAATAGTCCCTGTTGAACTTTTACTACGTGTTGGGGCGGTGCGGCTTGATCGATGGAAATAGTTGAAGCCCCAAGACTGAATGGTACCCAAAAAACACGGGAGTACTTTTGGGGTTTTTTCGCGACGAGCGTAGGTGTTTATTAGTACACTTTGAAACATGAACTGCCTAAGCCTAACTTAACTTAAGCGCTCCAGAGCAGAGCGGAGACTTAGGGGAGAGATGGAGAGGGAGAGCGGACGGCAGTGCGAGCGCGCGAGATGTAGACATCTGGATAAAACTGCCGCTCGACACTGCCTCCTGAAATTAAACGCCCTTTTGACGTGAACATTCTCCCCCCCCTTGCGAGGACACCCGTAGCAAGAACCTCAGGATAGTAGGCTCAGGAACACGTTGGAAGTGTAGATCGGTCGTCCGTATGTAGGAGAGTGTGGTGGTCCTTTCCACACTTGTGGCAGTGATGACCACTACGGCAGGAGTCCTTGGTATGATTGTGAGCCAAGCAATTGGAGCAGTACTTCTGGATATGTACTTCCTGGAGCCGATTCTGGGGGCTTAGCCGTAGAAAGTGGTGGCACTTCCGTAGAGGATGGATCTTTTGGCAGACTCGGCATTGGTAGGATTTAATACCTCGAGTACGTCTGCCATCCAAGGATGGGTATGGAACCCAATACTCGGATGGAGTATTCTTAGGAGGGACTTTTTGTACGGAAACTTGCGCTGAATAGGACGAAATGATGTGTGGAACTGAGGCGGTTACTGGCCTTGGAGGGTCGGATGGAATCGTCGGAGTAGTAGGGCCGCTGTTTCGATGCAGCAATGTGTGATGCCGATCTTGGCAAGTGAGACAGTTGTGAGCGCTTGTGCAATCCCGGAATTGATGGCTACTTGCAAAGCAATTGGAGCACAACTGCTTCCTTTGAATATAGGCTAGGCGATCGTCTACCGTCATCTGTAGGAGGCGTGGACATATACGCACGGGGTGGTTCTTCTTGGAACACAGATCGCAGCCCTTGGGTATCGGAACTAACCTTGTGTTGAAGGAATTTATTTTTGGAAATTCTGCCACTCGATTTGTGTCTTTGGACTGGACGTGGTGGAAATTGGCAGATCGGAAGCTATCGACGGCCTCAAGAGTTCGATGGCGCTCTGTCAAATATGAATCAAGCTCAAGCCACGTAGGAATTTCGGCTTTATTTTGGATGGATTGCTCCCATAATGAGAGAGTGAGCTTTGATAGTTTTGTCGAGCACATATAAACCAGGATAGGGTCCCAATTCTCAATATTAACACCGGAAAATTTTAAGGAAGTTAAGCAACCTTGAAAAGTGCGTTGAAGTTCCTTTAAGGCTGCTCCCGACTCCTGTGCTATGGATTGCACATTGAAAAGTGTTTTCAGGTGACTGTTAACCTGCAATCGCTTATTTTCGAAACGCTCAGTTATTTTATTCCAGGCTGAGCGAAAGCCATCATTGGTGAGTGGGGATCTTGAAACTATGGAATGAGCTTCGCCATTTGTTTTTGAATTTAAGTGGAATAATTTTTCAACGGGCGTTAGACTCGGATTGTCTATGTATATTGCCGTGAAAAGGTCCCGGAAAGTCGGCCAGCGAAGATAGTCGCCAGAGAAAACCTCTGTGTCGATAGGAGGGAGCCGACAGCCATAAGACGTGGAATTTCGGGACGGAGTTACTGGAGCTTGAGGTATTTGGGAGGAGCCTTTTTGGATTTGTTCCATCAACTGCGCGGCAAATATTTCGTAAGTGGAGTACGTTTGGTAATACGTGGACTTTAGTATGGATTTTGTGTCTGCGGCGCTCTCGCCGGCAGATATAATGCTGTCGGAGCATATGTCGTATGCTGCCTTTACCGTTTGCCACAAGGAATTGAGGTGATCGCGACGGATGTTACAGGCGGATAACGTTGGTGTAGGAGCACCTGGAGCGTTCACAGTGGCCTCAAAGTGGATCAGACAGTCAGCTGTGGCCATAAATCGGGTTAAAGCGGATTTTACTGATGTTGCCATGACGTTAAATAATTTAGAATTTTAATTCAGATGTAAGGAAACGGATTGGAATCAAATTGGAATTTAGGAACCAATTAAGATTGTAAATATATACGGTCACACTGTCGGATAGGCAATAAATATTTATTATATCGGGATGTCGGACTTATGTAAGGAATTACGGACTTTAATATTGTTTGTTTGAAAAGAACACTTTTTGTGAGCTCTTGACCCACTGTGCACTGGCGATATACGTATGTATGCACACTGTACATATGTACATATGTGGGGTGCGAATAGCGGAATAACGTTGCGGGAATTGGAAAGACTTCGCTTATGTTTGTATGTCGGTGCGTTTGTTTGTCACCTGCACAACTAAATTGCAAACGATTTGCTGGAGTAAATTTGTGGATATTGTCACTTTGTTTTTAATTTTAGAAATAGTTTAGCCGTATTTGTAGGTCGAGAAAAGTAGTTGGAGTGGACTGTATTAGAAAAAAGTAGTTCGAGTGGACTGTATTAGATTGTTTTTGTAAATATACACATGCAGCTGGAACACAGTATAAAAATAAAGAGTGCAAATCTTAAGGACAATCTTTATGATCGGGAATTTTTTACTGTGGCTGAGTTATATTTTACACACAATTGGAATTGAAAATATATTTGAGAAATATTTTTGTTGAATAGTAGCACTGAAATATCTTCTGGAATTGTTTCAAGTGTACAATTGTGGGCAAAGGAAACTGGAATATTGTCGGGCACAAGTAACGGAATCGAAATACATATATTAAATGCCGTTGCGTCGGATTAATCACTTTTGGATTTAGACAATATATCATACAGAAAGTTAGTCGAAATAGGGTTCGAAAAAACTGGCGTATGACCGGCAATTATAGTAAGTGGAACTTATCTGGAGCGGTTCAAGCCTGCTGGGACAAAATCAAAGAAAACTCCAGGAGAGGAAAATCCAAAGATTTTGAAATCCGGCTTCGACTGGACCAAAATGTTGGGGCGGTGCGGCTTGATCGATGGAAATAGTTGAAGCCCCAAGACTGAATGGTACCCAAAGAACACGGGAGTACTTTTGGGGTTTTTTCGCGACGAGCGTAGGTGTTTATTAGTACACTTTGAAACATGAACTGCCTAAGCCTAACTTAACTTAAGCGCTCCAGAGCAGAGCGGAGACTTAGGGGAGAGATGGAGAGGGAGAGCGGACGGCAGTGCGAGCGCGCGAGATGTAGACATCTGGATAAAACTGCCGCTCGACACTGCCTCCTGAAATTAAACGCCCTTTTGACGTGAACACTACGCATGCCTGAATGGAAATCTCAGCCTTGATCAATTTGCTAATAGCAATAAAATAATCAAAAACAAAACTATTATTTTACTTATTTTTAAAAACTTAGTACTCAGATCGGCTAAAAGTTTCACTAGTCAAAAAATCGTATTCTTTGTAGTGTGACCGAAGTATTCAAAGTTCACTCGTAATAAGTGTAACATGGTTTTCCTGTCAAGCAGCTGGGATTGTTTTATTGACAAACGAAAAAAGGACTTTTATAAGACGATGCAACTGGTGCTCAAAGAAATACAAATAAATTAAATGTTCTAAGGCTATTTTTATTTATGTTAATAAGTAGTATAAGGCTTCTTTCTCTTGTCACGGATGCTTATCTATTTTCTCCTTGAGGGAGTGGGAGCCGGATTGGGAACGAAGTTGTTCCGTTTGTAGTATGCACTTATATCGAATATCTACTGTACCAAGAGTACTTGAAACAAACACACTGTAACACTTTGTTGCATTGTTTTTATAAACAAAAGGCTCGGTCAAAAACCCTAAGTGGCCGAAACATGAGTCGATCGGCGCGCTTAAAGAAAGTGCAAGTGTCAGCATTCTGTTGCACACGCCGGCCGCTCAGCCAAACTCAAGTACATACACATGCCCTCGCGCTCCAGCCAAAGAGAGCATAATTAAATACACTTTATATACATAAGGTATACATAGCCATCTCTCTGCCGCCCAACTGTAAGCAGCGCAGCAACGAGAATTAGGCTTACTTAGATCCTAAGGCAAATTGTAAAATCAGAAACAACTTGACGTTGGAAGCGGCATTAACGCTGCCCCAATCATGCAAACCAAATAAATAAAGAATATAATAAAACTACTCAAAAGGATGTGTTCTCAATAAATGGATAAAGATTATTAACATTTCCAACACAAGGAGTTTCACACAACATGGCGACCGTGACTTTGGTCCTAAAGGATCTGGACCTGGATCTGGACATGGATCGGGACTTCGAAAAATAAAACAGCAACCAAGGCGACAGCAGTAATCAACAGCAGCAAAAACGGCAGCAACAACAAGAACAAGAGAAGAAACGCAGTGAGTAGAGTGTGATGTGTGCCAAAAGAAGTGGCGTGGTCAAAAGATTAAAAGCCAGAAAGGCTCATTTACTGAAGCTGCTCAACAGCGGCAAAGCAATACAGTGGAACGACTTGGTAAAAATACATGCCGAAGTCGAATTCCTAAAAAATTTGCTATCAGAACGAAAAAATCAGACCACAGCTACAGCCACATCCACCTACCCTGTAATCCAAAATATTTCAAAAAATAAAAACACATTGCCTCCTCCAGGAAAAGTTGCCATCCCAAAACTAAAGAAGACGTGCCCAGATGACTGCGAGGGACCACTGTGCTCCCCGTTCTGCGAGTACACCTGTGTAGCCAGCACCGGTGCCCCACCATGAAGTACACCTGTGCAGCCAGCACCGGTACCAAGGAAGTGTGAACCGACAGCGCTTCCAAGAGCGCATAATTTTTTTATCTTTGCACTGCGTTGCATATTTTTTCATTTATTCTATAAAAACAATTGTAAAAATTGAGCGACATAAAAGTTGCCTGATTAGAGTATGGCCTGAAAACCATACACAAAATAGGCAGGAAATTATATGTAAAATATGATAATAATTGATCAAAAACAAAAAAAAGTAAAATCAAAATTAATAATATTAAACTAGTTGTTTATGAATAACATTAACAACATTTACGAATTGATTCAAAAATCAAAAGAATTTGACAGACCAAGATATATATTAAGAATACCAACCCCAAAGATGGGTTTAATAGATACAAAAACAGTGGATTCCACTGCAAATGTTATTAATAAGGTAGAATCAAACCCCATAGACTTAGAATTAATTCATACATTGCTTATAATAATTGTTGTAATAATGTGCGCAAACTGTTTCTATAAACTTTATAAATTGCACAATAAATGTCTAAAAAAAAAATATATGAGCCAGGCAAATGATCTGGACAAAATTTAAACATTTTGGCACAAACAACATTATTATAAAAATATTGCTGTATTGAAATTTTAAAAAGTTAAAGAAAATGGAATAAAATACAAATAAATAAATAAAAACAAATTAATTAAAAATGGCTACGCTAAAAGCAATTGCAAACACATATGATAGGGACATCTATTTTAGAGAAAGAATTCTGCAATTAGTTGCACCAACTTCAGTAAGCATTTACGAGTTAGAAAACTTATATATTGAAACATTTAATTTAGATGCCTCTCCACTAATTCATTGCACAAGCACCCAAAAGGCAATTGTCCTATCAACCATCCCAGGGGTACAGGTTAGATCAGTAGTAGACGAACACCCAATACTAGGTAAAACAATAATAATGATGGTCTTCAAGAAATAATTCATCTCCACAATATAATGGAATGGAATGAATCATATAAGCAGCTAAATAACATAAAAGTTGACTTTGACAAATCATATAAGTCACTTACTCAAAACAGGCCAATTCAAAAGAATACCATTAAAAAACATGTGGAAATTCTAGTAAAATGCTTTAATGAAGCACGAATACTAATATATGGCCAGAAGGAAAAATTAAATCAAGATCATTGGTCCCAAGTATCAAAATTTTTGATCAGACTACGATATAATTTAATATCAATTAAACAAAAGTTTAAGTTGGACATATCAGTACCAACTATACTTAACACCTCCCTAGCAGTTGAAACTGGTGATGAATCGGAATCAACAAAACAAACTGACAGTGACCAAATAGAATCAGAAGACCTTACAGAAACAAATCCTAAAATAGAAGAGCAATATTTAAATAATCTTACTATTCCAGCTGTTTTAATGTCAGATCTGGATAATTCTACAGATTCTGATGATAATTCCTTAATAGAAAATAAAATAAGAAACAATATCACAATGGCACAATCTAATATTGATTTCATTAACACAGCATCCAAACTTATACCAGTTTTCGATGGTAAGTCTGAAAACTTAACAAGTTTTATGGATGCATTAGAAATAATAGAATCAATAAAAGGCGAACACGGACAATTAGCAGTTTCAATTATAAAAACAAAGCTAAAAGGTGTCGCCAGAAATCTAATCGGAGATGAAACAACAATAGCTGAAGTCATTTCCAGATTAAAAAACAACGTCAAAGGCGAATCTGTAGAAGTGTTGTCAGCAAAACTGATGAGCCTACAACAACGCAATAAAACTGCCAACCAGTACACACAAGAGGTTGAGCTGATGACGAAATCCTTAGAAGGTGCATTTATAACAGATGGCTTATCCCTAGAGTTAGCCAGACGTTATTCCACTCGGCATGCAGTGAAAGCAATGACTAAAAATTGCCAAATAGATAAGGTAAAAACTATAATGCAAGCCGGTACCTTCAATACAATGAATGAAGCCATATCCAAATTTGTAAGCAGTTGCACAGAAGCAACCGGACAGCCAAACACTGTCCTATATTACAAAAATTACCCGCAGTGCGGTGGAAATCGCGGACGAGGTAATAATCGAGGTAATAATCGAGGTAATTATAACAATACCAGATATTATCAGAATAACGGATATAATTAAAACAATGGTTATAACAGAAATAACCAAAATAACAATTATAACAGAAATAACAACCGTGGTGGAAACACCAGCGGCGGAAACAGCCGTGGGGGAAACAACAACCACAATAACAATGTTAGAGTGGCGCAAACAAATTCGGGAAACTACCAAACACCTTTAGATACACGACAGTAAACAACATCAAAATTCACACTTTAAATCTCAGTCAAAATACATTTGTCACTTTCACGAACGTAGCAACAGGAAAAGAATTAGTTCTCTTACTAGACACAGGTGCGGAAATATCCTTATTGAAGGAAAATTCTGATAATTTTCAAAACATTCAAGATAATCACATCATAAACATACAGGGTATAAGTCAGGAAGTTACAAAATCTAAAGGCTTAACTTCTATTGAAATTCAAACTTCTAAGTACATAATTCAACATGATTTCCATATCGTAAATATGCAATTCGCTATTCCATGTGATGGAATACTAGGAATCGATTTTATCAAAAGATACAACTGTCAATTAGACTTCAAGCCGTCTGAAGACTGACTTATAATAAGACCAAGTAACCTAAAATATCCAATTTATGTTCCAATAGCATACAGTTCTGGCAACAACTCCCTAATTCTGCCAGCAAGATCCCAAGTCGTCCGAAAAATCGAAATAAAATCGAAGAAGACAGTGTATTAATTCCGAATCAAGAAATTCAGCATGGTATCTGTATCGCAAATACCATAGCAACAGTCCAAAATGCATATATAAGATTACTAAATACTACAAACACAGATCAAGTAGTCTATATCAAAAACATTCATCATGAACCACTTTCAAACTACGACATAGTAAAAACGAACTTAGAAGACAGACAAAAAATTGTATTATCCCAACTTACAAAATACTTCCCGCCTCAATTCAATAAACAACTTACAGCATTATGCACCCAGTATAGTGATGTGTTCGGACTAGAAACCGAATCGATCACTACCAATAATTTTTATAAACAAAAGCTGAGATTAATTGATGATGAACCCGTATATATAAAAAATTATAGAAATCCTCATAGTCAACAAGACGAAATTCAAAAACAAGTCCAAAAACTCATCAATGATGAAATAGTGGAACCCTCTGTATCACCTTATAATAGCCCACTTCTGTTAGTATCAAAAAAGTCACTTCCAAATACGGAAAATAAAAAATGGCGATTAGTAATTGACTATCGTCAAATTAATAAAAAACTCTTGTCTGATAAATTTCCACTGCCTAGAATCGATGATATTTTAGATCAACTAGGTAGAGCAAAATACTTCTCATGCCTTGACTTAATGTCAGGTTTCCATCAAATTGAACTGGAAAAAAATTCACGGGATATAACATCTTTTTCAACAAACAATGGTTCGTACCGCTTCACGCGATTACCATTCGGTTTAAAAATAGCGCCAAACTCTTTTCAAAGAATGATGACTATAGCTTTCTCTGGATTAGAACCTTCGCAAGCATTTCTTTATATGGATGACTTAATAGTCATAGGTTGTTCCGAAAAACATATGCTCAAGAACTTAACTGATGTTTTCGAGAAATGTAGGAAACACAACCTGAAGTTACATCCTGAAAAATGTTCATTTTTCATGCATGAAGTCACTTTCTTAGGACATAAATGCACAGATAAAGGAATCTTGCCCGACGACAAAAAATACGACGTCATTCAAAATTATCCAGTCCCACATGATGCGGACGGCGCTAGAAGATTCGTTGCATTTTGCAATTATTACCGACGTTTTATAAAGAATTTTGCTGAATACTTCCGTCACATAACAAGATTATGCAAGAAAGATGTAAAATTCGAATGGACAACACAATGTCAAAACGCCTTCGAACATCTTAAATCAGCATTAATAAATCCTACTCTGTTGCAATATCCAGATTTTAGCAAAGAATTTTGCATAA